>NC_057813.1:679544502-679808921 GCF_018294505.1 Triticum aestivum | reverse complement strand
TTTCAATCGACACACCCAGTGGGTGTAGGACAAACTCTAAGAATTTCAAAAAGAAGAGTTTTCAGATATCATATCCTAACAGAACAGGCAGTGACCGACTGACCTGAACATTACTCTGAAGAGCCGAACTGGCGTCATAGGCTGCCTGGCTGGCTTCTCGTATTGCCTTCGCTTGCTCCATCATGACCCCCGCTTGGCGTATTGCTTCTTTAGCAGCACTAGCTTGGTCTTCTGGAACGGGGTAGGTTGAGAAAAGCAAGGGTTGAGCAGCACTCGATGATGAAGGACGAGCACTCGCCAACGGCACTGCAAAGGTTACGGTAGCCCGAGTGACATTGTCTCCCTCCACGACCAACGTCTCGGGTGCTGGCACATCCTGAGTCGCCTTGCCAGCAGACGTTTTCTTGCTCCTCCTCTGCCTTGGTGGTTCCTCCTCATCGTCGTCAGGAAGGTCAATAACAATGTTAGATGAAGCTGCAGAAAGAATCAAAATTAGAGACAATAAGTCAGTTGACTGAAAACGGCATCACAAGAGTCATACCAGGTTTTGAGGTAGCAGCATCCTCCATTCCGTGGTCTTCAGCCCTGGCCGAAGTATCAGAAGTAGCGGCACTGCAGTTCCAGAAGTCAGTCGATTGACCCATGAGTCGACCAAGAACAAGTTCGTGAAACGGGGAAAACTCAAGACTACCATTACCCTGAGATAGTGGGGATCACCATCTTCATCTTCGGCAAGACCTTCGCAGGTTTCGGCGGTGCCACTCGAGATTGCTTCAGAGCCTTCTCAGTCGGCGCCGGAGAAGTAGTCCGAGGGCGCTTGGTCGACTGGGTAGCGGTCGTGACCCCCTTACCACGCTCAGTCACGGGATCATGGACAAGCTTCGAGCGTCTTTCCGAGCGGGGAGGTGCAACTTCCTCCTCCTCCTCCCCCTCTTCCTCCTCATCAGAGTCTTCAGCCTCATCATCGTCGTCAGCATCCGAATCCCACTCCTCCGGACTTTCGCCCCCACTTCCTTCCTCCTCTTCAGTCGGCGTCTGCGCTCCATTGGGCATCGAGTATAACTACGTGGTGGCCTGTCAGGCAACAAAGCAAAACAAGGATCAATCGACCAATTCACGGCAAAACAGAATGGATAAAGCAAGATTACACTCGGAGATAAGTGGTCATACTGAGTCCGGCGTATAGGTACAGTCGAGTGGCGGGATCCTCCTAGCCCCTCGAGGGTTGTCCTTGTTCCCTGTGATGGCAGCCACCCACCTCTCCAGCGTGTCGTCGTCGACCGCTTCTGGATGGACCCGAGTGGTATCTTCGGTACCGCAGTACAGCCACATCGGGTGGCCTCGGTACTGAAGCGGTTGGATGCGCCGCCTAAGGAAGACTTCCAGAAGATCCATGCCCGCCACTCCGTCCCGAACGAGTTGGACTACGCGCTCCATCAACATTTTTACCTGGGCTTTCTCCTCAGGAAGCACCTTCAGAGAAGAGGGTTTGTCCACTCGGTCCATGGAGAACGGAGGGAGACCAGTCGACTGCCCCGGCGTCGGCTCGTCTTGGCAGTAGAACCAAGTCGACTGCCACCCTCTGACCGACTCAGGAAGGGTCATGGCCGGGAAAAAGTGCTCTTATTCCTCATCTGAATCCCAAGACCCCCGCACATCTGAATGACCTTGGTCCTCTCATCGTCCGGACTCGCCTTTTTCACCGTCTGTGAGCGACAGGTGAATATGTGCTTGAAGAGACCCCAGTGCGGTCGACAACCCAGGAAGTTCTCGCACATGGACACGAAAGCAGCAAGATGGGCGATAGAATTGGGAGTGAAATGGTGGAGTTGCGCCCCAAAAAAGTTCAGAAACCCTCGGAAGAAAACACTCGGCGGCAAAGAGAATCCACGATCTATGTGAGTGGCCAGGAGAACGCACTCACCCTCCTGCGGCTGCGGTTGACACTCAGTCCCCGGAAGCCTTGCTGACCCGTGGGGGATCAGACCCTCGTTGGCCAGGTCTTTGAGATCCTTCTCGGTGATGGTCGAGCGGATCCAATCCCCTTGGACCCAACCTTTCGGCAGGCGGGACCTTGACGAAGATCCACCCCGACTGGACGCTCTCCCCTTCGCTTTCCCCGCCGTCGTCGCCTTCTTCGCGCGCTCCAAGACCGCCGTCTTCTCCTTCACCATTGTCGCCGGCGAAGCACGCGAGGAGTGGATAAGCAGAGGCGAGAGCGGGCGCAGCGGGCGGAGGCAAAGAGGGCGGCGAGAAGAATGAGAAGGCACTGTTCAAAAAACCCTCGCCCGACGCTTTATATAAGGACACTTCCGAGTGGCTGACGAGTAGGCCCGGGCGGTCCTGTCGCATCCCGAAACAGTCGCGCACGCACGATACGTGGCGAAAAAGGCGGCGCAGAAATCGAGGCATCCGCGCCTTATCCCTTCCGAGTACCGCGGTCCGCCCTGTTTCGCGCGCTTCCCAAAATTCGGATCCCGTAAAATCCGCTAACGGCAGATCTGTCAGACGATATCTTTCCTACAATCCGTCGCTCGGAAGTTCACTGAAGTTCAAAGTTCACTCGACAGAAGACAAGAATGGATCAAGGCGACTGAAGTAAAAGTTAAAGCCAACGCAGAAAAAGAAATCGCCGATCCAGGATACGACATAATCAAAGCACGGGAGATAGGTCGGAGAAAATCATCAACTCCTTCCTCACTCGAACCTCGATTCATTCGGGGGCTAATGATGATGTTATGTACCTAGGGTAGGGTCATGGACCTATCTAGGATACCATACCCAAGGACATCCTTAGGCGAAGCTACCATCCAGTCGACCAAGAGGGACTCCACTCGACCGGCTAAAGACACTCGACCATGAAGACTCACTCGACCACTAGGAGTTCAGAATCTACTCTGTATCCAAACGGTCTGTAATTAAGTAGTCTTAATGGTCATGATGACACTTTATGTAGGGCGTTACCAGTAACGCCCAGCCTTAATGTACTTTAACCCTCTGCTACGTGGGTTGGCCGGGGTCCTGGCGTCCTCTATATAAGCCACCCCCCTCCACTGGTAGAAGGGTTCGCACCCTTGTAACTCATATACATATAAACCAGTCGACCGCCTCCGGGCTCCGAGACGTAGGGCTACTACTTCCTCAGAGAAGGGCCTGAACTCGTTAAACACTCGTGTGTACAACTACTCCATAGCTAGGATCTTGCCTCGCCATACCTACCCCCATTCTACTGTCAGACTTAGAACCACGACAGGCGGCGCAAGCTGCGAAGCGCGCGGAAGTCCTAGCCCAGATGACGACTTCTTGCACCCAGAGCCTTAAAGCTCATGAACATGCATCCGGATCTCTTCCGAGGAGACCGACTTGTATGCGAGACGTCGTGAAGAGTTGGGTGCATTCTTGGCGGCTGGCGGCACTCCCCCAGAGATCGCGACCGTCATGTCCTACCGTCGTCTTGAGTGAGGGGGCCGGTTCATGCCATCATCTTCTGCAGTTCTACCCCGCGACGAAGGGCTGCACATTAGTCTTAAACAAGTTTCAGCTTAGTGAAATAAAGTTTGTTTTAGGTCGTGCTGAAGAACCAATCATTTAGTTCAGTGGATTTGACTAATTTTGTTTTAGGTCCAGCCCTGAAGTTTTGATGCATCCGCCGAACTTGTTCAAATCCACTGAACTAATCGATTGGTTCTTCTAAAAAAAAAAAACTTTATTTCACTACGCCGAAACTTGTTTAAGACTAATGTTCAGCCTTCGTCGCAGGGGCAGAACTGCAGAAGACGATGACACGAACCGGCTCCTCAAGAGGACGGTAGGATAGGACGGTCGCAATCTCCGGTGGAGTGCCGCGAGCCGCCAAGAATGCACCCGCCTCTTCCCGACGTCTCACATATAAGTCGATCTCCTCGGAAGAGATCCGGATTGCATGTTCATGAGCTTTAAGGCTCTGGGTGCGAGAAGTCGTCATCTGGGCCGGGATTTTCACAGGCTGCGTACACAACAAATAAACAGAAGTCAAAGGGAGATTGCGCGCGCACAGATGCGGCCAGTCCTCAACGCCATGAAGAAAAAGGCTAGCTAGCTAGCAGCGCGGGCATACCTGGCTGGGCGGAAGTCCTCGGCGAGATGAAAATACACCAGCAAGATTGGATCTTGCAAACCTGCATTCGGCCGGCGCCAGAGGGAGTTTAGTAGTCTGTCTATATATATATAGCCTTGCCCACGGTGCAAGATCACAACGACCCGGGCATTCGTGAAAATATTTTGAGGTTGTTACAAAGCTACCAGGCTGCATACGGACGATGCGTCAAAAAAAAACTTTCATCAAATTAAGTCCGATTCGCTACGCGCTTGAACTTCCTTTGGTTAGGGGGCATTTGTTTGACGTGTTTTTGTGCCCTCTATTTTCATAAGTACACACACGTACGCAGCTAATCCTTGGCTTGGTTCCATGTGTATGCATGCACGTTGAGTTTGCCCATGTACCAACTACCGCCTCTGTCCCAAAATATAATAACGTTTTTGACACTAGTCAAAAACGCTTCTTATATTTTAGGACGATGGGAGTAGCATATACCTGCCGACTACATACAGAGCTACACCACTCACGTATTTGTCTATTTGATCATGTATCTAGCTAACTACACCACTCACGTTCCTGTTGACGCCTCGCTGAATCGTACATACACTCGAATGCCCGCGTGTCAGTTTAGAATACCCGTATACCGGCGCCCCGGCCGGCCGGTATTTATACGTATCTAATTCCCAACATGTATGTTTAGCATGGAGAGTACACATCCGGCTAGCAGAAGGCACGCACACGAACGGGCGATCAGGTATGTACGTATGTTTATTATTTTTCTCTCGATTTTGTTTCGTATATACAGACTTGTAGGAGGTGTATGGTCTACGCTGATGCCATGTAGAGCCCGGCTACACACAGCGTCCCGACAACCAGTACCTATGTGGACGCCTTCATGATAGCGTCTCGGAGTTGGTGGCATCGTGTGTTTGTCGATTCTTCAGATCGGCGATGTTAGGGTTCATGGATGGTGTCGGCGAGGCGGCGGCGGCGACTCCATCAGGTGTGTCTCTTCTTCTGCTCTGTCCCCGTTGCTGCGGCGTTATCTCCGACGTCATGGTGGAGAAGGGAGGTTTTGTCGTCCAGGAGTACGCGCAGACGCTTGTCTACGCAAGTGACAGCTGGAAGATAGTGCATCTTGTGTTGGATTTGTGGTTGGAGGCTGACAGTTCTGGTTTCCTCCTCCGACGTCGTAGTCGTGCGGGGGTGTCAGTTCTGGAGTTCGATGGCGTGTCCGGCGACAGGTTGCCCCGGTCTGATTCTTTCAACGGCAATGGTTTTGCTTCAAGCAAACTACTTTGGAGGTCCGTAAAGCTGCAGATCAACGATGAAGCCGCGTCGAGCTCGGGTGAAGAGGTGATCTGTCTCCTTTTCCTTAGTGAAGAGGGCCAGACGCTGGTTTTTTGCATAGGATTATCCTATCTTTTCAGTCCTGTAATATCGATGTTTACGTGGCTTGTAACTGAATCTTTATGTTATTAATGAGACACGTATTACTATACAAAAAAAGTACCTATGTGGACGCGCACGTCAAGAAGAGGAGAAGATGAAAACGGAGCCCGTCCCAGCGCGACATAGCAGTTTTCCTCTCTTCCTGGCGGCTGGAACCCTAGCCGCCGCCAGGGGAGGCCGATCTTCCAACGCCGCTCTCCGGCGGCTCCCCTCCGCCGGCGACCTCGGTCGTCGGTGGTGAGGGGGGTCATCGGATCTACGCGTGTGGATCACTTTTACTCTCTCGTAGTTTAGGTTTTTAGCTTGTTCATCGTCTTTGCTTCGGCGGCGATGATGGCAATGCTGAATAAAGATTCTTCGGATCCTTCCCTGACGAGGCCATTGGTCTTATGGTTGGGGATGGATTTGGAAACCAGTCTGTTCAAGTAAGGATGGTGTGGCGGTGGCGGCATCCTCGTGGTGGACCTGTGTCCTCGGGCTCCGCCGTTGCGACAACGTTTGCTCCAGCGTCGGCGCGGAGCTTGGAAGGTAGTCCAGGAGCGGATGCAGATTGTGGTCTGCATCAACGACATTTGGAAGACGGAGCATGTGCTGGGCTCGTGGTTGGTGGATGGCAGATATGGTTTCCTCCTTTGGCGTTTTAGTCGTGGTGGATCGTCAGATCTGGAGTTCGATGGCGTGTCCGGGATGTTGCCCCGGCCTGATTCGTTCAATGGTAAGGGTTTCACTTTTGCTGAGCCACCTTAAAGGTCCGCAAAGCTGCATATCAGCGATGGAGCCGCGTCGAGCTCGGGTGAGGAGGTGATTCCTCATTCTTTTCTTCGGTGGCTGCTGTGGTGGTGCCGGAGGCAGGTGACGGACGTTGGTGTCAAGCTCAGAGATGTTCTGCTATCTTTTCAGTTTTGTCATGTCGATCTTTACGTGACTTGTACTTTGTTCTTTATGATATGAATGAGACACGTATTACCATGCAAAAAAAAGAAGAGGAGAAGACAGACATCATCATCATGGCTGGCAAGACTACGCAACTACGATTTCATCTCTATCTAGTCCAACAAAATCGGCGGGTTAGGCCGGCCACATCCTGCCTATAAATAGATGCTCAAGCAAATGCATCGGGGGTTAACGCACACCCGGAGAGAAGACTCTCCAGCGCCACATCGGACTTCGACGACCTGAACACCAAGTTCACGTTTCTAGATGGTGAGATGATTGTCTAATTTTGGTCTTGTCTCTCTCCCTCACATCCAGCATGCATGGATGCACTACACCGAGAGTACGTGCCGGTCATAGGAGATGATGCTCGTGTGATCCCGTCGCCGCCGCCGGAGACAATATGATAGGGTGGTATCTCGCTTGCCCTTTTTGAGACTACAAAACATAAATGCAAAGCACCTTTAAAGTTCAACCTACGACTAAACATTATAATTCAGGGTAGAAGTCATGCTCACACCCAACATTAATAAGACCAAATGCATGTTACAGTAAGAATGATAATAGCGCTCTCAAAATTGATGCTTGAATGAGAAGGTGATGACTCGGCAATAAACTACATGACAGGCCCTTCGAAGAGAGAATCTGGGATTTGTTTATATGCCAGAGCTCATTGTTCAAAACATAGATATTTCTGTTTTGGGAAGTGTACTTTTCATCTCATAGTTTTTGCGGATCTTCCAATATCTTTCATGCTAAACACGTTAATAGTGGTTCCCATGCAAAAAGTTTTACTCCCCATCCACCATACTAACACAAACCATGGCTAGATGAATCCTCGTGCGCCAACCAACAAACCATCTCGCACTAGACTAATTGATTTTGGATGCCCAAATTCTAGACCCAGACATCTCCTTTTAAGTGAAAATGTAAAATAATAAATACTCTAATGGCATATGATGGTACATTCGATGCAAAAGTAACATGTCCATATTTCACTCACCTCTATTCGTAACATCTCCTGTGTTATGGTGGTGCACAAGATATACATATGTAGACATAAATTTGCATAAACTGAACTAAGCATTGGTAAATCATCAATGATATAAATTCTAATCCATGTGTACTGATAGAATGCGGTATTGGTCAGTAATTAAAGATTGGGGGGGGGGGGGCTTCAAAAATATATCAGTTCTATTCATTCAAGGGATCAAGATACACAAAGCATAGAACATGTACCCATAGCATTGCATTCCAAAATAACAAAGATGAGATGAGCACAAACTTAGATTTGGACCTATTGAATATTGTCGCTTGGTAGGAGTAAATCATAAGAGCCATATGGTAGTGCTCTCGCATTCCACAGCTGGCCTAATAGTACATACCAGGGAAGATTTTGCCAAATACAGTAGTATAAAGAATAAACAGATCATCAAGGAAAAAACTTCAGCAAAATATCACATCTCTAGATTAATAATCGACAAGGAAATTAGACAAATATGAAGATTTTGGCACTTGACTAATTGATTTAGGATGCCCCAATTCTGAACTCGAACATCTGCTTTCATGTGTAATTCTAAAATCAACTGCAAGGAACTTGTTCGTATTCATTATACTAATTCACTCACCTCTGTTCGTAACACCTCCCGTGTTTCGGTGGTTCCTGACGTATCCTTGGTTCCTGTTTTACCTTGAAATATTTATATGACACAAATATGTCAGAAAATTCACTAGTTATATAATACATTGACTTGCAGAAATTGAGCACAGTGTGCACAAATTGTAATATAAGCTTCGAAAGATAGGGTCAACTAAACCATTGGTTCAAATAAGATGCACTAATAGTTCAACACATTCTTACCGGAGCTTGTTCCAGAAAATAGATAATGGTGAGTTTACATGATTTTGAGATGCAGTTTTCTAAACAGTATTCTCTGTCATGCATACATGATGCATGATTTCTGTCCAGTTTGAACATCTAGACTTGATTACAAAGAAAAGTGTATTAACAATTGTTTACTTCCTTACCCAGCACCTCATCATTGTCAATATGTTCCGTGGGTATTGATACCTCACTACTAAAAAAAGGGCTGCTAGTGGCGCACCTGTTTTCGCTACTAATGGCGCACTACAGGTGCGCCACTAGCACCACGCCATTAGATTTTTTTTCTAATGGCGCATCTGTGGTCCGCCATTAGTACTAATGGCGTACCGCTGGTGCGCCATTAGTAACAATTTTTTTTTCAATTTTTTTTCATTTTTTTCTTAATCTCAGTTCACTATGCTTAATCTCAGGTCAAATCATACTCCGTGGTCAAACTTCCCGAAAGGTCATCCATCCTCACACTACTCCAGCCCAAGCACGCTTAACTTCAAAGTTCTATCCAACCCCAGCAACAGCTCACTTCACAGGCACTTATTGATATATCTAACATATCAATCCTATTATACCTTGTTGATGTCTAGGACTTTGTTCATGTTCATGACTATGATGGAATTTTGAAAAATATTTCAAACTTCCCGGTCATATTACGTATCATTTTTTGAAAAAAAATTAAAAAAAATTCAAAACTAATTTTTTTTCTGTTACTGGTGGCGCACCACATCCACGGTGCGCCACTAGTAAGTTTGAAATTTTTTGAATTTTTTTGCCTCTAGATCTTGAAAGCCCCGTAACTTTTTTTCTCTTAGGTTTTGGGGATTTTGAAAATGTTTAACAGAGTTCCCCCTGTTAAATTTGGATGTAACTTTTCGAGTAGATGATTTTTCATATAAAAAACTTTTTCATCCGAGTTCGTATGCAAAAGTTATGCCCATTTTACAAATTTCCAGAGAGATTTTGCAACTAAAATCGAAATTCATATTTGTAAATTTTCCCAACAACTAGACCACATATCACATGGGAAACTTATTTTCTTTTATTTTTTTGACATTTCCATCATTTTTTTATTTTTTTAAAACTGAAAAGGCGATCCGGGGGGGTGCATTCGGTGTTGTGGCAAGTTAGTAATGGCGCACCGTGGGGTGGTGCGCTAGTAATGGCGCACCACACCCACGGTGCGCCATTACTAGTTTTGAAAAAAATTGATTTTTTTGATTTTCTTTTGAAAAAAACTTAGTACTGGCGCACCAGTGGACAGTGCGCCATTACTAGTTAAAACTAGTAATGGCGCACCGAGACATGGTGCGCCATTAGTAACAAATATTTTTTTATTTTTTTTTTATTTTTTTTTCAAAACTACTAATGGCGCACGGCGGATGTGGTGCGCCATTACTATGTCAACTAGTAATGGCGCACTATACAACGGTGCGCCATTAGTAACAATTTTTTTAATATTTTTTCCAAAACTATTAATGGCGCACCACATGACAGGTGCGCCATTAGTGGCCATTCCATCTATAGCCCTTTTTGTAGTAGTGCCTCGATGAAAAATATACCATAACCATGTCCGTCATCAGTGTGGGCATACAATATTAACCTATTTGTATTCTAAAAAAGTAATAACATGTTCGTACTCCTTTTGACAAGATTGCGTAGATACCGCCACATTTTATATTACTAATCCTTTTCCTGAATGGTGGAGAAAGCTCACGTTTCAATGTGCTCATCAGGAAAATTATGAACTCCCTTCATGTTACAAGCATCCTCTTTAGCAGCAACACAACCTTCTTGACGGGCTTTGGAGTTTCATCATTCTTCGGGGCATACGGTGGTTATTTGGCTATCCATGCGAATGATTGGTTGGTCGGAAAAGGCATGAGCTAAGTCAGATATTTACCTTGTGAATGTTGGCCCAACTACTGCGCTCATCTGAATTTTTGGCCATGGAAGGACGTTTTGCATAAAATTTGAGTGGGCGGTCAACTAGTTGTAGAGCGTGTCTAGCCAAGCAAGTCATTCATGTAGCATTAGTTGTGGTGCTTGAGGTAGGCTTATGGTCTTTGGTAAGGCCAACGCCCAATTTGCAGATGGGAGTGGGAGGGAGAAGCCACGGAGCTGCTTCGTTGGTGGATATAACATATCGATGACCGTTTGAGGTCGCTCCAATCGTCTGGCGTCCAGCGGCTTACGACGGCAATGCAGTGCTACACCACCATTTGGTGCCCTCGCTTGTGCAGTCCCTAGGAGGCGAGGTCGATTTAGTGGTCCATAGCGCAAGTAAGACTGCGATCCGGAGGCTGACGGTGGGCGTTGGCTGTGACGGAGGGCACAACCAACGACGGATTCCCTCCCATCTCTCACCTCGACACGTTTGATTGGCCTTCCTCTCTGGGCATCACATGGAGATTGGATAGCCTCACATTGGTTGTTCCTCTGTATCCTCATCGATGAACCCCCTTCAGCGAGCTGCAATACGGCCCCCTCTTGACCGAAGCGCAACTGGGCTGGAATGGGTAGGCGGAAAACTCAGTTTACCAGAGGGATATGTTTTCGCTTTTGGAATAGCAACCTAGAGAACAGTTGTGCCAGTTTCGTGAGAGATAGTTGTACACAAGAAAACATATGTCCATAAAAGCAGATCGCCAGAGGGCTCGCTTTTGGATCAACCATACTATCCTAAATGCCCTCTAACAGAGCCCCTGAACCTGATGGCTTCAATGGCCTATTGGCACATCATTAAACATGATTTCTATTGGCTCTACATGGATTTCCATGAAGGCACTCTTGATCTAGAAAATTTTAATGTTGTTTTTTGATTTACTAGAAAGGTTCTCTTTGATAGCTTTGGATCTACTTTCATTTTGTTGACCAAAATCACCCCCCCCCCCAAATTTCACCTCTCATTGCGCCTATAAAATGTATGGGCTGGCCCTTACGCAAATCAATAATATGATATCTCCACCCAAGGAACCGGTGGGAAACCAAAATACGAAGTAGAAAACCAGCAAATATAACGTGGTTTTGCTCCTAACTCATGGAAAAACCATGGGCCATGGCACAATTAGACGTGTTGACATTGCCAAGGAAAACAAATACTATAGCTAGCTGCAACCATTATGGAGCAAGAATTAACGCACATGCTGGCAAAACACCTTCCATCTTTGGCTTGGAAAATTCTACTCCTTCCTTCCACCCTTCCCTTCTATAAATTGGCCCCAAGGTTCTCATATCTTCCCACCATTGCAATCATACTCTCCTACATCTATGTTTTATATTTTAGTGGTTGTGTGTTCAGTTATTGGATAGTTGTGTTTCTAGTTGCTTCTTGGTGTTTGATTTCATTGTGCTCGCTTTCCAAGGGTGGGAAGTGCAGAAGTTATGGTCATTGTGGCTGAGAACAAAAGGCAATGGGAGAGGGAGTTGTCATTGACGGCGAGCACACATAACCTCTCCCCCCTATAAGTAGGCCTCAGAGGGGTTGCGCGTGCTCGCCGAAGATGGAAACTACGTCTACCTAAAGGTCATAGAGGCACTCTTGCACCACTACAAATACCAGCATGAGCCAATCAATCTTCCCCTTTGCTTTAATCCATTAGAATCAAGTTCGTGTGAGTTTTTCTCTATGAATAATTCATGTTGCATGGATTAATTTTGTGCAATAGGCAAGTATGCAACCACATGGTGATGCATGCGAAGATGGCGCAAAAGATGCTCAGGGAGAGGAAGGAGGATTTCGACACCGTGATCAGCGACATGCACATGTTGAACATGGATAGATTCATGCTCCTCGAGATTGGCCTCGAGATGGATCTCCCTGTCATCAACAAACTCTCTGCTCCACCCAAAGTCCTATTTTTTTGAGATAATAGTGGTAACTAAGAACATTTATTAATCCTAATCTTTTAAGATACACAACGTGGATGTTCCTTGATAACATTTAATATCAATATTATAGAATATTTTTTGAAATCACATGCACATGCATGCACCCTATTTTTCTTGGTAAAACATAAAGAATGAGATCCCAAACCAAGGGCATCCCATCTAACTGTTTATCCCTAAAATTGGATGGCTTGGTAAGGCCCAAGGTTTTAGCAACACATGAGTTAGGTGAGGGAACGAGGGATCAAGAATCATGGCGGTTGTTAACGCAGAGTGGGGCCAAGCAATACCACCTTGTGATCTGTGAATACAGATGAAGGGCAAGAGCCAATAGGCAACGTGATTGTAATAGGTAGGAGAGGCATGTGAAGTGGTGGCGAGTTGAACATTTGTAGATTTCCGTATATCATTTGGTTAAGAACCTCTACAATGTTGGTTGCATAGAGACTTTGAGGAGTCTTTATGTTCAGTCTAGGTCCCATTATTGCTAGAGAGAGGGATGGTTTGGGATGCATGGGTGGTTCCCATAGTGGCTATCTTTTAGTAACCAACAAAAGTAGCGACGTGATTTTCTTGCATACTGGACACATCAAGTGAATGCATATCGCATAGCACGTCGGTTACGAGGTCCCATAAATTATTGACTTGAATAATTTTTCCGATAGCCAATATGTAGTATGCTAGAGGTATGACCACATACCCCATGTAATTATGTGACTAGCTATTATTTTGTTAGGAACTGTTAATATATTTTCGATCAATTAATGTCATGCTTGGAATAAAACCATGTTTTCAGAATTATATATAATTTCACTTTGTTAGACGAGATTGTAACATTTGATTTTGAGTAATGCAAGAATTATTTCGCAAAAAAAGATAGGTATATTTATGGAATGTCTAGAATTTAACCTTGTATCTCTTGGTGGTAAATGGTACATTCATAAACTAAAAAATATAATATATTTATGTTTTGCAAAAAGTTCTGCTATGGTGCTGCGTAAAAAGCTTTAAACCTTTGATATGCTCTAAAGTACTGGAGCAAAGGTATCTCTCACTCCTCATTGATATAACCAACTGGGCTATCCTTGAAACCAATGGTCTAGAAGAAAAACGTCAGTTTACTATTCCTTAACTTCCGGGCAATTTTGAAACATCATCTGCTGAGGTTGCTGCATTATAAGTAAAAAGTCCATGAATTTGAAAAAAAATATGGATTAATTTTTTTCACAAATTTGAAAAATGTTTACATGTTTTGACAAAAAAGTTTATGAATTTGAAAAAAAATGACGAATTCAAAAAACAACTGTGCATGTAGGAAAAAAAAAGAAAAACAAAAAAGAACAAAGAGAAAAGACAAAAAGACAAAAAATAAAAAATTGTAAGGTTCAGGGTTACATTTGACACACAATAAAGAAGAAGAAAGAAGTGCCTCGACACAGCAAATGAGGTCCCACTTGGTTTTCACGTTGGGTATTGAACCTCACAGTTCAGGGTTCGAGTCTCACACAGGCCCATTTTTCAAGGTTAAAAAAGGTAAATGTGTCGAGCCCGGCATAGAAGGATGTGTGCATCAGATTGTGCAATAGCCTAGCGAAAGCGCTAATTTTTTTATGGTGTTTTCGCCTCACCTCCATTCCCTTCCATTGGTTTATTTTCTCCCTCTCACTAAAAAACCAAATTAAAGGAGGAGATCTTGTTTCGTGGTTGCTTTGCTTTGGTAGATTGTGATTCAATTCAATTACATAAATAATAGGTAATTAAAAATTCAGAAATCGCACCATATATATGAGTTCACCTTCCTAAAAGATAGACATAAGATTTTTTCTCGATAACCTTCCAAAACGAATATGATATTCCTCAATGTGCTATCATTTGTTGTTATCATTATCTCTACTGTTAAATGACAATCACAACTTTACTAATACAACAATAATAATATTCTTTTCTTATCTTACCAAATCACATATATTTCTTACCTTACCAAATCACATATATACCTCTACTATTAAAGGGCATTAGTAGGCTGGTACACACAGTTTATTTTCCCCTTCACCTCCCACCACCACCTCTCCATGACATTTTTTTTCTTCCTTGCACACTTCCACCTCCGTGGTGGCAGGCGGGTCGTCGGACTTCCACATAAAGGTGGCCGTAGATGCAGTCATATTATATTTCTTGTCAGTCATACAGAGAGTAAGAAACGCTATATTCTCAAATCAAGTGTGTTCATTCAAATGTCAAGACATTCACTAAGGAAATGTGTCATACTACTCGATAGGCCTGGTAGAAATGAATCCACTGCAAAAGGCACGTCAAATGTGTAATATCCCTATTAGCAAAGAGAATATTTACCTAGTCGTCGTTTGTACAAACCATTAATGCAAAAATAATTTGGAAATCAAGCGATGAATTAATTTCAAAATCAAACTATTAATGCAATTAATTAGCTAGATAGTTAATTACATATGTAATTAATTAGGTCCATTTAAATACTAGGTTTTTTTGCACCGAATCAATTTGGAAACCGAGTCATTAATGCAATTAATTAATTAGACAAATAGTTAATTATGCCTACAGATAATTAGAAGTAGGGATATTTTTTAATTAGACAGATAATTTGATTTGGTTGACAATTAATTAGGCATGCGAAGAATTAGGTAGGTAGTTAATTATTTGTGTAATCAATTAATTAAGTAGGCATTTAATCGCTCTGAATCATTTTGAAAGCACTTGCGGGTAAGCACGGTCAACATGCTCTCAGCGACATGACCGACCACCGCTTGCCAACATGGACAACGGCCATCATGTGCCCGTGACTTGGGCAACCAAGCGTAACCATGATGGATGACGACCATGCTCTGTAGGATGTCCATATGCAGATGGTTGTTAAACGTTCACGGGCGAGGACAACACAACACTACATTGGCATGGTGGTTCATGCTATAACAGAAAGGAAGAGTGTTAGGAAAATAATAAGGAAAAAGAACTAAGGTGGCCAAGTGGTCCATGGTGTTGCAGAAGGAAATAGTGTTCCAGAAAAATAAAACAAAAAAATATAAAGAAAGAGTATTCTAGGAAATAAGTAGGAACAGGAACTGAACCTGGTGCTCCTGCCTGCACTGATGTTAATGTGGTGCTGGTTGGCACCAACGATGTGTCTTGGCGAAAAGGTTAGGAATAGAAGATGTAGTGGAGGACAAGGAAGCAGAGAAGAACAACAAGTATCCCTCCTACCAATGGATGATGTGTGGGCTGGAGATGGAGCTAATTGGTGACTAGAAATATGTTCAGGTTGTGAGTCGCCTCCCGCGTCCGTGTGTATATGTGTTTTTTTTCTTTTGTTTCAATAGTTGCAGAATCGAAGGGACATATGATCTCGTTTCATCATTGACATTTTTTTTGAAATAAAACATCCTCTTTATTTATTAGTAATAATGGTTACATAGTTTATAAGAAAATTTACAGTATCGTTCATAGGTTCCCCAAACCAACCCCTTGTCTCAGAAAATTTGGCTACTCTAGCAACTTCATGAGCTACTTTATTTGCATTCCTATTACAACGTTCAAATCTAACTAACGAAAAATCACAAGCCAAAAAATAACAATCATCAAACACAGCTGCCGCCGCTCCCGCTGTATGTCCTCCATTCTTCACCGTGTCAATTACTTCCATATTGTCGGAGTTAACAACAAGTCGGTTACTTTCCGCCTTTTGTGCAAGTAATAAGCCAAAACGTAGTGTCGTGGCTTCTGCTGTTAAAACATCTGCACACCAATCCATCTTCCAATTCCCTCCAACAATAAATCTTCCTTTATCATCTCTAAGTACAGCTCCCGCTGTGCCTCTAAGCATGTCTTGATCGAAAGAAGCATCGACATTTAATTTCACAAAACCTAGAGGGGGTCTCGTCCATCCCTCTATTTTATTTGTTGCCTTGGGGGATTGGGCAATAACACAGCTCGTCGTTATAGCACGGGCTCCCATCGAAATTTGGTATGCATCTTGGGTCTTCCCCTGATGAACTAGCGAACGTCTTTCCCACCATAAATACCAGGTTGTTATAGCGATCAGTTTGCGAACATTCTGTATGCCCACTGTAGATAGCTCATGTTCTGGCATAAAAATTAGAAATTCAAGTACTGCCTCTCCTGCACGATCGACCACACAGGCTTTTTTAATGGCTTCGTGCAATCCCAGTTTCTCCCACACCTCTTTTGCCTTTTGACATAAAAATAATAAGTGTTTAGTATCTTCATGCCCGTTCGAACATGATGGGCAGGTGGGCGAAACTTTCATATGTCTATTAGCAAGTGTAACACGACACATGAGGGTTCCATGTAAGGTACGCCAAATAAAGATCTTCACTTTTGCTGGAAAAGATAATTTTCAAATCTTGCTCCAAATAGTATTGACATTTATTCCTCCAATGCCATCTGAGTGTTGCAATTTCCTCCCATGTTTTGTTTTCCATTCCTCCAGATAAGCAGAACGAACCGTGAACAGTCCATTCTTTGTAAAGCTCCAAGCTATGAAATCCGACATGTCATACGTGGGGAGGGGGATCGTAAGCACCCTCTGGACATCAATTGGCCACAACGTTTGTCTTACCAAATCTTTATCCCAGCAATTGTTGATTGGATCTATAAGATCAGCAACCTTTGTTAGAAGCTGCCCTCTTCTAGGAGTGATAATTTTCCTATTTGCACCATTCGGGATCCATGCATCTCTCCAGATATCAATATACTGTCCATTACCAACTCTCCAAATATAACCTTTTTTGAGAGAATCCACTCCGGCCATAATGCTTTGCCACGTGAAAGAGGATCCTTTTTTCATACTCGCATTCATTAAATCTCCATCTGGAAAATATTTAGCTCTCAAAATTGTAGCACATAGTGAATCAGGGTTATCAAGCAGGCGCCATGCTTGTTTGGCTAACAAGGCCAGATTGAAACAATGTATGTCTCGAAAACCCATTCCTCCTTGGTCTTTTGGTACACACATCTTCCACCATGCCATCCAATGCATTCTCTTCTGATTGTCTTCGTCACCCCACCAAAAATGCGACATCGCGTCAATGATTCATTTACAAATCTTTTTAGGAATTTTAAAGACGGACATTGCATAAGTTGGGATTGCTTCATCATTGACATTGGCATGCTTAAGTTTAACTAAAGGCGTTGCAAAACCTAAATATATATGAGATATGCGAAATGGGAGAAAAATATTTGCACCTGTTGCGATATGATTAGAAACCCTAGAAAAGATCATTATACTACGTTCATTTCCAAAGTTGAATAGACCTTTATGAATGATCTCTATAGTTATTTATTGTTTTGTGTTAATAGTATGTGTTAGTTTAGCCCATTTTATTATATTGTAAATATGAAGAAGAAAACGCCCCTATTGCAACGCACGACGAAGGCAGGGTGGGTGTCATCCGGTTTTAGAGGAGAATGCTTCAACGAGAAATGTCCCGCTACGGCGGGAAACCGAGCGGAAGGGGAGGGTCTGACAGGAAAAGTGGTGCGTCGTGGGGTGGGGTTTTTGTGTTGGGTCCGCGTGTTGCAGATAACATGGCGGATAGTTCGGATAACGACATTTCTCCCCATATATGATCTGAATTAGGGGAGACCGGACTGTCCAGACGGTTGAATTTTGCGGGCCTACTGGTCGTCCGGTTGATATACAAACATGCCCAACTTTGAAGACCACCTTAATCATTTGTCTGATTCATTTATATATGCATTATGGCCCATAGAAATGCACGGGCATTCTAGTAGTAGGGATTGGGGGAGAGCTATAGATTCCTAATAGTCCGGACGACGACATTTCTCCCCCATATATGGTTGAATTTTGTATCTTTTTAAATTCTCAAACAATTTTCAAATTCATTGTCTTCTTTTGAAATTGGAATCTTTTGTTTTCATATTCATGAACTTCTTTTTATTTTGTGAACTAGTACAAAGTCATGATTCTAATTTTCAAATTCACAAATTTGTCAAGTTCACAACTTTTCAAAAGAGGGGCATGAAATGAAAGCGAGTGTATTGAAAATAGATGGCACATGGGCTGGTAGGCCATTAAGATCGTTGGGAGTTTAAGATTTATGATTCTCGCATTTTTCATATGTAGGGTGTGTTTTGTCGTTGCCTAAGTTTGTCCTATCGAAATTTTGATTGAGGTTTTTCTTGCCCATCTGTTGACCAACATTACCTAATAAAATGTACTCCCTCCATCCCAAAATTCTTGTCTTACATTTGTTTAAATGCGGATGTACCTAATACTAAAACGTGACTTGATACATCCGTATTTAGGCAAATCTAAGACAAGAATTTTGGGATGGAGGGAGTACTAGAGTTTGACATTCCACAAAATAGTCAACTATTCAAATGAGGACCAATATTTTGTCCATGCCTGAAAATTTGGTAAGGTAGTATTTGGTAGCAATCTAAACGTGCCCGCATTATTTAACATAGATTGAACTTGGGCTTACGAGCGAACAACCTTAATTTCAATTACAACAGGAGGCCACACATGCCCATATGGTATCACTTATTTGTTTTGTTCATGCATTTTTTTTTCATATTCGTTGGTTTTCTCCGCTCATCTATTTTGTTGTACCCATGTCTAAAAGACCCTATTTTGTATTTGTGGCTAGAGAGAGATAGAAGAGGTGCTCGAATATCTGTTAGATAGTGGGTGTCGCTCTGAGGCATTTCTAGTACGAGTTGGGCGTAGCTATAAGGCCTCAGAGAGACAATCAAACAACTTTCAAAACAATTTTATATTATGAGACGCGGGGGGGGGGGGGGGGGGGGGGACCTTAACACATCCTTATTTGTTACAACAAACAAGAAATGATGTTCTGCCTCTAAAAATGGTTGTGGTCACTTTGTTTTAGGTCAAGACTCGAAAACTCAACACAACATCTATACTAACATGAGGTTAAGACAAGATGAAGTACGTCCTAATTTGGTGATTCGGATACTGAAGAATCGTTTCGATGAATGTAAAGAAAACAGACTTCAAGTCATACTGAAACAACAAAAATGTCTTGGTTCACATACCATTAGCCTCCTATATGTACAAACAAACTACTATATGTTTTCCCGCAAAAAAAACTACTATATGTTTACAAATAATTACTTCTCACAAATAATTTTATCCACAATGGATGCGCGAAAACATGTGTAACCACACTTCCAGAGTCCTTAATTATTCAAGGGTATAGAAAATTCTTTTCCTCTCAGCATTCAACCGCTCGATCTCGTTCCTTTCCCAAGCTCCATTACCCGATTTCACGAGTTTAGTTATTTTTCTATCTATCTTTTTCACCTGTGGAGAAAAATGCGTGTCACCGAGACATAATTAATTACATCCACAGAAAATAACACAAGGTTAGACTTAGAGGCATACTGACCTTTCGATGCGGCCATCTTTGTACGCCGACCCTGCGGCAGATTCCTTTCAGAACGGTGGTGCAGATATCGAGCTTTTCGGCTGCCTCCACAATGGGGAGGTGAAAGTAGGGTGCAATGTCATGGAACTGCATCTTCCTGGTTCTCTCCCTCTAGCATATATGCATCAAAATTCCCCATAGTGTTACTATGGTATTGGTACGTACATACACTAGAGTCTATTTTCCTTAATTCCTGACACGTATAGTATCAGCGACATATACCTGTAAGGCAAGTACGCTCCTGCCTGCGACTACCGGCTGGAAGGGTTGTGGCTGAACTTGCAACTCCATGGTATTACTCGGTGGAGATGGCCCTACATACACGCCAGACGGCCGGTCATGGTTGAATTTTTGTACCAGAACCGAATTGAAATCCTTTGCAGAAACAAACCTGCAGGTTCTGGCTCTGTGTTTCTCTGGATCACAGGCTGGACGGCGGCGGCGGCAACGTCGACAGCGGGTTGCCCATGGACACCATCTCTCCCCGCTGCTCCTTCATTGTCGTGTTCGTCGTTGCCGGGTACGCATCGGTTCATGGTTGTGCAGAGGACGTCGAGGAACAATGAGAGCGAGTCACGCACGACGGCGTAGTTGTCGGCTGCTTGCCGCAGCGCGTAGTCCGTCAGGAAGTGCCTCACACCCTCGTAGTCCCGGTCTCTGAAACTGCGTGATCAGATTGCACCACGCAAACACAAATTTAGTCTGCGGAAATACAATTTTCTGTAAATTGATGTTAAACGGTATGTATTACTTACTCGATGTGCGATCGAGGCGCTATTCTCGGAGCCAAACCCTCGGAGTTGGTACAACGATCTAACATTGCATGGTTGAAGAAGCCGGGCGCGCCATGGATTGAGAGCTTTGTCAACTCCGGCCCTAGAAATTCGTAGGCTCATGTAAAATTAAGATCAGATTCATACTCTAAAGGCTTTACTAGTATTATATATAAATCATTCTCCAACCGTTGGAATGCACCACTTCTCGTAGCACATGGCAGCCGCTGCGATCCAACACATCCGCTGCAGTGGAGGATGTCGATGGGTCACTGTGGACCGGAAATTCGTTAGGCTGAGCGACACCAGGAGTGCCGTCGCTGGTGCGAAGACCGTCGCCGGAGTAACTGTGGCTGCACGCAGGCTGGTCCTCGTGGTGCATCGGTGCGGGCAGGGGATTTGGGGCGGTGTCAGGGTCGGGGAAGTCGTCGAGCAATTGCAGCACGTCGTCGAAGTTGTCCTGCAATGGCAAGGAGTCGTCCTCAAGCCCTAGTCCATCGGCCCCATCGCCGGTCGCCATCAGCATATATTGACTTTAGGATCGGAGGGCTAGATGATCTAATTCGATCGAGTTCGCTTGCCGTTGGGGAGGAGCCCGACGGAAGGAAGAGTGGAGGGGGAGTAACATGCCGCGCGGGAGAAGACAAAGCGCACGGGATTTCGGACGACGGGCTGGCGCGCACGCATCGACGGTTACCTTTGTCGTTCGTTCCTCCACGTTTTCCTTTCCGGAGAGTAAGTGACGTTTTTTTTAAATGCCACACTATATATATTTTGAACCTAGTACAATCAAAGTCGTTCAAATGCACGAGCATACACTCACTCATATAAACACACGCACGCACACCCTACCATATGAGCACCTCCGAGAGGCTGAGTCGGTATAGTATCTTGATATTAACGAAGTCACCATAGACGCCTTGTAGTTGATTAAAACGTCTCCTCACACTGAACAAATATCGCCGGAAGGGCCGGGGATAACAACGTCCTCCTAACCATCCAAACATAGATCGATCTGCGATAGACCATACTATATTAAAATAACCGAGTAAATTACAACATATGTGGCATCTCCGTGAAGAAATCCAAAGAGAAAACATAGTATGTTTTACATGAAGCACCCATAATTATATACTTTTTTTGTAAAAAAACTTCTTTTGGGTCACCGTGACCACCAATCGATGACACAAAACTTCAACCACCGTCTCACCGGAGCGGCCGCCGGAGAGAAGAAGAAAATGCCACCAATAAGCCAAGATCCAATTGAAAGCCATAGCAGCAGCTGCAAAAAGAGCATCTAAAAAATCCACAATGCTCGCGCCGCTTATATGTCGATGTGGTTCGTCAGCCGAAGATGCAGTCTACCCCTATTGGATCGCGATTCTGAAGCCCTCAAGCCGCATAGCTGCCAAGGGGGTCCAAAGACGTCAACCACCCGGTGCACCACCACTCGGACGTGACAAGCGGTGTCGCGCCAACCATCTCCTGCACAATCACTCCCGGATCCACACCAACGTTGGAGAAATCGTGAGTGTGATGATGACGAAGCTGAAGAAATAAGACCTATAGTGAGAACTCCGTCATCGTCTTAAAGACCTAGCAAGGGCAATGTCATCGAGGCGATGACCCAAAAATCCCGCGGGGTTGACGTGGACACCGACCGAGCATCATCACTTAAACACAAAGCCTAAAATGTAACAACGCTGGACAAGGAGCCGAGGCTCCCCAACCCTTATGCCATCACTAGAGCGGAAGGGGAGGGAAAGGGAGCCGGTGGATTGGCTTATTCTAGGAGAGAAAACCGCTCCGCCTCTGCACAATAAAATTGATGGAAAATGTTTTGTTAGGGTTTCACCACCTGGCGACCAGGAGCTCTCGTCCCCACCGCCGCTAGACGCTGCTCCGGCTGTGGGTGGTTTTTCATCTGTATGTCTTCCCTGGAAGCACGATGGAACCATTGCAGCCTTGTCGCTGCCTGCTGATGAACCATAAGTATAGGAGATCGCAACAGTCTTCGAGGATGTATTTCACCCAAATGTATTGATTCGACACAAGGGGAACCATAGAATATTTAGAAGCCTTAGAAGTTGAGTTGTCGATTAAACCACACCTGAGAATCACTTCCTTGCAACAATTTGTTAATAGCACAGTAATATGATACTAGTGATAGCAAAGTAACAGTAGTAGTAATGGCAGTAATAGCAGATTTGTAACCAACAGAGTAATAGTAACTTGAGCAAAGTCAATAGTATTAAAGCGTAGGCATGGAGCAACAATGGATATTTATATGAGATTTAATATGTAACTGTCACAACCTAGAGCGATACATGATAGTTCCAATTCATCAACCATATGTAGGCATGTATTTCGTATATAGTCATACGTGTTTGAGATAAGAACTTGCATAATATTTTTTGTCCTACCCTCCCGTGACTGTGGGATCCAAATGGAAACTAGGGATAATTAAGGCAACTATTTTATTAATAAAGAACTGAAACAAAACATTAACACATAGTAAATACATGAACTCCTCAAGTTAATGTCATCCCGGTCAATATCCCAATTCATGGTCACCTTGGGGGTCTAAGGTTCAGATCTATAATAGGTACATACAACTTACATGTAAGATCAACATCTGAAAGCATATATGTTCAGATCTAAAATCATGACACTTGGACCCTGGTTACAACACTACTACAAAAAGGGCTGCTAGTGGCGCACCTGTTTTCACTACTAATGGCGCACTACAGGTGCGCCACTAGCACCACGCCATTAGATTTTTTTCTAATGGCGCACATGTGGTGCGCCATTAGTATCTGGCATACTAATGGCGCACCCGCTGGTGCGCCATTAGAATAGCCCACGGTGCGCCATTAGTATCTGGTATACTAATGGCGCACCACATAGAAGTGCGCCATTAGTAACAATATTTTTTCAATTTTTTTTTCAAAATTTTTTTTGTTTTAATTTTTTTCTTCGTTTTTTTCTTAATCTCAGTTCACTATGGCTTAATCTCGGGTCAATATGCTTAATCTCAGGTCAAATCGCACTTCGTGGTCAAACTTCCTGAAAGGTCATCCATCCTCACACTACTCCAGCCCAAGCACGCTTAACTTCAGAGTTCTATCCAACCCCAGCAACAACTCACTTCACAGGCACTTGTTGATATATCTAGCATATCAATCCTATTATACCTTGTTGATGTCTAGGACTTTGTTCATGTTCATGACTATGATGAAACTGTGAAAAATATTTCAAACTTCCCGGTTATATTACATATCATTTTTTGAAAAAAAATTCAAAAAAAAAATTTCGAAACCAATTTTTTTCTGTTACTAGTGGCGCACCACATCCATGGTGTGCCACTAGTAAGTTTGAAATTTTTTGAATTTTTTTGCCTCTAGATCTTGAAAGCCCCGTAACTTTTTTTCTGTTATGTTTTTGGGGATTTTAAAAATGTCTAACGGGTTACAGTTACTGAAAGGAAAACTGGGTGTAAGGTAAGCTATTTAGCTTGATTGACTAGCAGTACTATAATATTTACATCATCAAGCTTTTCTTAAAATGCCCTGGGGTGCCTTAACATGACCATAAAAAGAGGCAGCTAGCAAGAACTGACAGCCTTAACATGGATCAAGCAATCACATCAAGCCAGTTAAATAGCCGTTGCCTGTTTTGAACCTTATCACAACTTGACCTCTTGCAGTACTATCAGTTATAGAGTTAAACTTGTACGTAGATTAACAATTGGCCAATCACGTTAAGAGAACCAAAAATAATATGCAAGTATGATATCTTAGTAGCTAATTAGTGTGTGACTAAGTAGATGAGGTGCTACTTGCAGTTACAACTAGAGGGAGTACCCATGGTAACACTTTTAATCCCAAATAAAAAATCATTTACCTTTGATATGTACAAAATGTTGCCAAAACATTAGTCCAGTTCTAGTAGATGCAGATGCAGGAAAGAAAAATCTAACTAGAGAAAATTCAAAACTAAAACCATGAAACTTTCACAGTTCAAGGCAAACATAATCCACTGTTTAATACATTTACTACATGAGATCGGAAATAAAGATACTACTCCTAGAAAGCAACATAGTTAGTTTGACAGAAGCAGGAGACACCCGCAGCTAGAACAATTCTCCCGAGTTTTGCTGCAAGCAGTTAGTTAACAGCAGGAGCCATGAGCCCCCAACTAATGACACAGAGATCTCACTAGTAGGCGGAAATGAACCAAGGAATCCCCGTATCGGGCTGAATCCTTGGCCCAGATGTGTTAGCAGAGTGGTGCAATCTACTACTGGTACCATATTTCAACCTCATACACCTAGAAATGGCAGGGAAGCTCCCAATCCAGCACAAGGCGCAGCAGAGGACATGCACATGCCTGCTGTCATCGCGGCAAATCAGGACGAGGCAGGCCGCAGAGGGCCACGGGCAGACCCAGCGGCCGCCGCGCGCGCGATATGCGGCACAGTCCCGGGACCTACTACTCCTAAGAAAGCATCAACATAGCAGCAGACACAAGGCATGGATCTGGCGCAGATGCATGGATGGATGGAGAAGGAGCTGACCTCCCGGCGGAGCGTGTGGTCGAAGGAGCAGTGGGCGAGGTCCGGGGCGAGGGCGAAGGGGCCGGAGACGGAGGCTGGCCGCGCCGGGGACGCCATCAGATGCGATGCTCCGCAATCTGATGGTGGTGGTGGCGCTTGGCGCATGAGGATGAGAGGGTGGTGGTGTCGATCTGGATCGGGCAGACGTTGGCAGTGCGAGGAGGCGCGGATCTAGCTCGTCGATGGCGCGGATCCGGAAGGCCCGCTGTGGCGATGGCGGGGGACATGACCCACTTGAGGACAGGGAGGCGTGGGGATTCGGGCTCCTCGCCGTCGACGACCATGGCGCAGGGGCGGCGGCGGCGGCTAGGGTTTGGCGAGCGGGTGCGGGAGCGGGAGAGAAGGGTTGGAACGGTGGGGAGTGGGGGGCGTGGGGGCTGCGTGGGTGAGGGGGTGAGAGGGCTACATGGGTGAGAGGGTGAGGGGATGAGGTCCGTCGTTGGATCCGGGAGCATCCGACGGTGTCTGATGTATGATCCGCGTGATATGCGTATGGACCAATCAGAACGCAAAAAATAATTCGAAGACTTTGTGACATTTTAAATAGGTCATGGAAAAACCACTTTCCATTTTTCAGTACTCAAAATAAGTTTTTTTAAAAGACCTATCAAATATTTGTTCAAGTGATATCATACTCTATAAAAGTTTACATCTTGGATTGGTAAACAGTATCGACAAAGGATTTTTTATTTTCTTTGCGAAAAAGAACCATTTTCCATTTTTCGAGTGCCCAAAAGGAGTTTTTTTGTAAAGGACCTACCAAATATTTGTTGCAAAATTGGACCAAATCATTTTTCTAAAATACTAGGCCATATTTAATCCACAATTGACCAAATGGTTGGGTGTAAAAAGTTTTGATCCACCTCTCGTGAAAAAGACAAATTTCTGCCGATTCAGCTGGAAGCGGGTCAAATTTGAACTGCAGCTGCCTCATAGTTTGCTATTTATTTTTTCCAAAAATCATTTCTAGGTACATAAGTATCTATTTAATCAGAGAAATACCAAAAAAATTCCAAGATTCAACCACTAGCTAGGAACGGTCATTCCCGCCGTTTTGACCGCATTTTGAAACGGGCATAAAAATTCAAAAAAATCAAAAAATTGGGAAACCTTCGCATTGTGTCATCTTATGTGGCCAAGTTTCCAGGAAAAATAATAAACTTGTAATACGGCAATTATTTTAAAAAAGTGTTCTCAGAAACGAGCTATCATGCGTGAAGATTCATGGCTTTCAAGCCAAATGATCAATCTTATGGCCACATTCATGGCATCATCACTTAAACACAAAGCCTAAAATGTAACAACATTGGACAAGGAGTCGAGGCTCCCCAACCCTTATGCCATCACTAGAGCGGAAGGGGAGGGAAAGGGAGCCGGTGGATTGGCTTATTCCAGGAGAGAAAACCGCTCCGCCTCTGCACAATAAAATTGATGGAAAATGTTTTGTTAGGGTTTCACCACCTGGCGACCAGGAGGTCTCGTCCCCACCGCCGCTAGACGCTGCTCCGGCTGTGGGTGGTTTTTCATCTGTATGTCTTCCCTGGAAGCACGATGGGACCATTGCAGCCTTGTCGCCGCCTGCTGATGACCCATAAGTATAGGAGATCGCAACAGTCTTCGAGGATGTATTTCACCCAAATGTATTGATTCGACACAAGGGGAACCATATAATATTTAGAAGCCTTAGAAGTTGAGTTGTCGATTCAACCACACGTGAGAATCACTTCCTTGCAACAATTTGTTAATAGCACAGTAATATGATACTAGTGATAGCAAAGTAACAGTAGCAGTAATGGCAGTAATGGCAGTAATAGCAGATTTGTAACCAACAGAGTAATAGTAACTTGAGCAAAGTCAATAGTATTAAAGCGTAGGCATGGAGCAACAATGGTTATTTATATGAGATTTAATATGTAACTGTCACAACCTAGAGCGATACATGATAGCTCCAATTCATCAACCATATGTAGGCATGTATTTCGTATATAGTCATACGTGTTTGAGATAGAACTTGCATAACATTTTTTGACCTACCCTCCCGTGACTGTGGGGTCCAAATGGAAACTAGGGATAATTAAGACAACCATTTTATTAATAAAGAGCTGAAACAAAACATTAACACATAGTGAATACATGAACTCCTCAAGTTAATGTCATCCCGGTCAATATCCCAATTCATGGTCACCTTGGGGGTCTAAGGTTCAGATCTATAATAGGTACATACAACTTACATGTAAGATCAACATCTGAAAGCATATATGTTCAGATCTAAAATCATGACACTCGGACCCTGGTTACAACACTACTACAAAAAGGGCTTCTAGTGGCGCACCTGTTTTCGCTACTAATGGCGCACTACAGGTGCGCCACTAGCACCACGCCATTAGATTTTTTTTTCTAATGGCGCACCTGTGGTGCGCCATTAGTATCTGGCATACTAATGGCGCACCACATAGAAGTGCGCCATTAGTAACAATATTTTTTCAATTTTTTCATTTTTTTTTCAAATTCTTTTTTGGTTTTTTCTTAATCTCAGTTCACTATGGCTTAATCTCGGGTCAATATGCTTAATCTCAGGTCAAATCGCACTCCATGGTCAAACTTCCCAAAAGGTCACCCATCCTCACACTACTCCAGCCTAAGCACGCTTAACTTTAGAGTTCTATCCAACCCTAGCAAGGGCTCACTTCACAAGCACTTGTTGATATATCTAGCATATCAATCCTATTATACCTTGTTGATGTCTTGGACTTTGTTCATGTTCATGACTATGATGAAATTTTGAAAAATATTTCAAACTTCCCGGTTATATTACGTATCATTTTTTGAAAAAAATTCAAAACCAATTTTTTTTTCTGTTACTAGTGGTGCACCACATCCACGGTGCGCCACTAGTAAGTTTGAATTTTTTTGAATTTTTTTGCCTCTAGATCTTGAAAGCCCCGTAACTTTTTTTCTGTTATGTTTTTGGGGATTTTAAAAATGTCTAACGGGTTACAGTTACTGAAAGGAAAACTGGGTGTAAGGTAAGCTATTTTAAAAATGTAACTTTTCGAGTAGATGATTTTTCATATAAAAAACTTTTTCATCCGAGTTCGAATGCAAAAGTTATGCCCATTTTAGAAATTTCCAGAGAGATTTTGCAAATAAAGTCGAAATTTATATTTGTAAATTTTCCCAACAACTAGACCACATATCACATGGGAAACTTATTTTCTTTTATTTTTTTGACATTTCCATTATTTTCTTTTATTTTTTTTAAACTGAAAAGGCGATCCACGGGGGGAGGGGGGTGCATTCGGGAACTTTTGGGCCATGTTAGTAATGGTGCACCGTGGGGTGGTGCGCCATTGATAGTTAAACTACTAATGGCGCACCACACCCACTGTCCACAGGTGCGCCATTACTAACAATTTTTTTTTATTTTTTTTGCAAAACTACTAATGGCGCACGGTGGGTGTGGTGTGCCATTACTATGTCGACATAGTAATGGCGCACCACACCCTCCGTGCGCCATTAGTAGTTTTGAAAAAATTAAATTTTTTTACTAATGGCGCACCGTGGGATGTGGTGCGCCATTAGTATTTGCACACTAATGGCGCACCATGAGTATTTAGTAATGGCGCACCACATGTATAGTGCGTCATTAGTGTCCATCCCATCTATAGCCCTTTTCCTAGTAGTGCAAGCATTAAACATAGAAAAATCATAGCAACATCAATCCCAGAACACAGTGGATACTAGGGATCAATCCATAATAAAACGACATGATTACATAAGAAATCTCATCCATATTCATCTATCTCCAGTATGCCTACAAGGGAATTACTCTCACATGATTATGAGCATAATGAAATTATTGATGGAGAAGGATTGGCGATGATGACGACATCGAATCCCTCTCACCGAGCCACGAACGGACTCTAGATTAGGGCTCCCAGGGAAGAACAGGAGGTGTCGGTTGCGCCGTATTGTAAAATGCGATGACAAGTTTTTTTTTGAAATGCCACACGATTTTTTTGAACAAAGTCACTGAAACACACGTTTCAAAGAAAAAAAATAAGTCGCTCAAATACACGAGCATCTTGTAAACACACGCGTGTACACCCTACTCCTATGAGCTCCGTCGAGAGATCGAGTCGGTATAGCATCTTGAGATTGACGAAGTCATCACATGCGCCTCGTAGTTGAGGAAAATGTCTCCTTCCATTGAACGAATATCGCGGAAAAGTCTGAAATAAATTCAGAAAAATGCGAGCACTAATGTCAAATCTAGTATCTGAACTTTGCTGGCTGATGATATCACTGTCCTCCTAACCATCCAACCACAGGTTGATTCGCTGAATGCCACATTATATTAATATAAACTTAGTAAATTACAACATATGTGGCATCTCCATGGAGAAAACAAAAGAGAAGCACACTATGACCACCAATTGATCAAGACAAAATTTCAACCACTGTTGTCACCGGAGCGGCCGCCGGAGAGAAGAATAAAATGCCATCAATAAGCCAAGATCCACTAGAAATCCATAGCAGCAACGCTGCAAAAGGAGCCTATGAAAAGTCGACACCGCTTGCGGCGCCGTATATGTCGCTATTGTTCGTCAGCCGAAGATGCAGTCTACCCCTAATGGATCACGATTCTAAAGCCCTCAAGCTGCATACCTGCCAAGGGGTGGGGGGGGGGGGGTCCAAAAACGTCAACCACCCGGTGTACCACCACTCATATGTGACCAACGACATTGCGCTAATCATCTCCTACCCGACCACTTCCGGCCCCACACCGGCGTTGGAGAAATTGTCAGTATGGTGATGACGAAGCCGAAGAAACAAGACCTGCTGTGAGAACTCAATCACCGTCTTAAAGACCTAACAATGACAACGCCGTCAAGGCAATGGCCCAAAAACCTTATTTGCGGCGTTGACGGCGTTGACGTCGACACCGACTGAGCACTGCCACCCGAAATACAAAGCCTATAATGTAACAATGCCGGGCAGGGAGCCGGGGCTCCCCAATCGTTCCACTAGCACCGGAGCGGCATGGGAGGGAAAGGGAACCAGCGGATTAGCCGACATTGGATGTGAAAACCGCTCCACCTCTGCACAATAAAATTGATGGACAACATTTTTCTAGGGTTTCACCCTCGGCGATCAAGAGGCGATTGTCCCGTCGCTGCCACTGCTAGACGCCACTATGGCCGTGGCTGGTTCTTCTTCCATGTGTCTTCCCTCAATGAACGATGGAACCATTGCGGGCCTGTCCTCGCCTGCCTCGTATGACTTCCCTGGTAGGTGTGAGCCTGTTGAGTCCAAAACCTCGCTGGAAACCTGGAGGAGCTTGGGAGACGTAAGGCACCCGGAGTCCAATGGCCTAGGGTTTTCTGACTCCTTCCGCAAGCAATCAGAGACAATTACATATATAAAGCAACCTATAGAGGAGGCGGAGAAACACTAGAAACCTTGCAAAGCCGCCAGACCAATCCTCTCTCGTAACCGCGTCGCCACCGTACACCAACCACCTTTCTAGGATGTCATCATATGTGAAGTCCAAGGGTGCCAAGCCAAGCAAAACTGAGAGAAAGCTAGAGGTTGGTGGGGGGAGATTATGGGGCTCCCTCTGCGGATGGTACCCGCCCAAAGCCTTCTAAAGTTCTAATGGGGAAACCGAGACCTCAAGGCGAGAAACCCGCATGTGTTGTCACTCATCGTGTGAGATCGGATGAAGAAGCTAGATGCTCCACCACTGCGAGAGCCGACCCGAGACGAAGAAGGACCTGAAGTGCAATGACCAGAGGATTACATGTAGGGTGAGGATGTAGAATAGGAATACGAAATTGATGATATAGACTAGGAGGAAGCACATGTTCTCCAGGTATAAGTTCACGATGAGTGACATTTCTTCGCTCAACACACCATTATTTCTTCGCTCATCATCCCGGCGCTCTCCATGACAAGGAGGGAGTAGTTCACCCTCGGGGATGAGGGTATGTACCAGTAGCTATGTGTTTGATCTCTCTCTCTCGTGTTCTCTCTATGGCACGATCTTGATGTATCGCAAGCTTTGCTATTATAGTTGGATCTTATGATGTTTCTCCCCCCTCTACTCTCTTGTAATGGATTGAGTTTTCCCTTTGAAGTTACTTTGTCGGATGGAGTCTTTAAGGATTTGAGAACACTTGATGTATGTCTTGCCGTGCTTATCTGTGGTGACAATGGGATATCACGTGATCCACTTGATGTATGTTTTGGTGATCAACTTACGGGTTCCGCCCATGAACCTATGCATAGGGGTTGGCACACGTTTCGTCTTGACTCTATGGTAGAAACTTTGGGGCACTCTTTGAAGTACTTTGTGTTGGTTGAATAGATAAATCTGAGATTGTGTGATGCATATCGTATAATCATGCCCACGGATACTTGAGGTGACAATGGAGTATCTAGGTGACATTAGGGTTTTGGTTGATTTGTGTCTTAATGTGTTATTCTAGTATGAACTCTATGATAGATCGAACAGAAAGAATAGCTTCATGTTATTTTACTACGGACTCTTGAATAGATAGATCAAAAAGGATAACTTTGAGGTGGTTTCGTACCGTACCATAATCTCTTCATTTGTTCTCCGCTATTAGTGACTTTGGAGTGACTCTTTGTTGCATGTTGATGGGTTGTTATATGATCTAATTATGTTATTATTGTTGAGAGTACTTGCACTAGTGAAAGTATGAACCTTAGGCCTTGTTTCCTACCATCGCAATACCGTTTACGCTCACTTTTACCACTTGTTACCTTGTTGTTTTTATAATTTCAGATTACAAATACTTTTATCTACCATCCATATTGCACTTGTATCACCATCTCTTTGCCGAAGTAGTGCACCTATACAATTTACCATTGTATTGGGTGTGTTGGGGACACAAGAGACTCTTTGCTATTTGGTTGCAGGGTTGCTCGATAGAGACCATCTTCATCCTACGCCTCCCACAGATTGATAAAACTTAGGTCATCCACTTGAGGGAAATTTGCTACTGTCCTACAAACCTCTGCACTTGGAGGCGCAACAACGTCTACAAGAAGAAGGTTGTGTAGTAGACATTACAACGCGCCGGAGCAGCCGGAGCAGCAGCATCTGTGTTCCGCCATCGCTTACGAGGCGGCGAAGGAGGAGGCGGCCTGCTCGGACGCACCGGAGCAGGCAGAGAAGGAGGCGGAGTACTGCCGCCCTCACGCGCCGGAGTAGGAGGCGGAGTTACCTGATCACTTGCCGGAGGAGGAGGAGGAGGCGGAGGAGGCGGAGTGCCCTGCTGACTAGCACGAGCCGTGAAGTTCAGAAGCTTGATGTGCTCCTTCCGCCATAGGCACGAAGTATGCATAGCAAAACCCAGCTGAGTATCCCCATCACCTGTAGGGTGGTCAAGCTGGAGCTCCTCAAATCCCTCCGTTATTTCCTCCACCATCACACAACATAGCCTTGTGGAATCGGACTGCAGTGAAAAGTTGCTCTAGGTGAAGGAGGGAACACAGAGCCGACAACCACCTTGACTTTGAGCTGAAGCCATTGCGTCATAAGGTGGCACTGGTGTGAATCCATGATAAAATACACGGGTTAGCTAGGACCCGTCAAGTCAGGCTGCTGAACGAGCTCGGTGGAAGCCACTCTGCTTCTCTGCTGAGATGGCGGGGTAGCTTCCGGGGTAGCTTCTTGGGCAGGATCTCGCAGCTGCTGGTTCTCAACATCTCGTTCCTCTAGCTTTCTTACCCTTGCCTTAAGCTCCTGTAGTTCGCTCTGCTCTACTTTCCTCCTCCTCTCCTGGGTTTTGTAACCGACTGCGTCGGGAAACCCAACCTTCCATGCAACGGAGCCTGGCGTGCCTCGTGTTTGTCCAGGATGCCCAGGATTCTCGAGGGCCCTTGTGAGCTCGTCGTTCTCTCTGTCGGGAACGAACTTCCCTTCCCGCACATGGGTGTTGCATGTTGCTTGTCCGTCCAGCAGCACTTCCCTGTTTCAGGGTCCAGTGTTCCACCAACCCCGAAGAACCAAGTCCTACAATGGTCTGTCAGTGCAATGTCTCTGGTTCGACCCTGATAACCCACAAGTGTGGGGGATCTATCGTAGTCCTTTCGATAAATAAGAGTGTCGAACCCAACGAGGAGCAGAAGGAAATGATAAGCGGTTTTCAGTAAGGTTTTCTGCAAGCACTGAAATTGTAGGTGATAGATAGTTTTGTGATAAGATAAATAGTAACGAGTAACAAGTAGACAAAGTAAATAAAGTGCAGCAAGGTGGCCCAATCCTTTATGTAGCAAAGGACAAGCCTGAACAATTTCTAATAATGAGAAAGGAGCTCCTGAGGAGACATGGGAATTATCATCAAGCTAGTTTTCATCACGTTCATATGATTCGCGTTCGGTACTTTGATAATTTGATATGTGGGTGGACCGGTGCTTGGGTACTACCCTTACTTGAACAAGCATCCCACTTATGATTAACCCCTATTGCAAGCATCCGCAACTATAGCAAAAGTATTAAGGTAAACCTAACCATAACATGAAACATGTGGATCCAAATCAGCCCCTAACGAAGCAACGCATAAACTAGGGTTTAAGCTTCTGTCACTCTAGCAACCCATCATCTAGTTATTATTTCCCTATGCCTTCCTCTAGGCCCAAACAATGGTGAAGTGTCATGTAGTCGACGTTCACATGACACCACTAGAGGATAAGACAACATACATCTCATCAAAATATCGAACGAATACCAAACTCACATGACTACTAATAGCAAGACTTCACCCATGTCCTCAGGAACAAATGTAACTACTCACAAAGCATATTCATGTTCATAATCACGGGTGTAATAATATGCATTAAGGATCTGAACATATGATCTTCCACCAAGTAAACCAATAAGTATCAACTACAAGGAGTAATCAACACTACTAGCAACCCATAGGCACCAATTTGTGGTTTTGGATACAAGATTGGATACAAGAGATGAACTAGGGTTTTAGAGGAGATGGTGCTGGTGAAGATGTTGATGGAGATTGACCCCCTCCCGATGAGAGGATCGTTGGTGATGACGTTGGTGATGATTTCCCCCTCCCAGCGGGAAGTGTCCCCGGCAGAACAACTCTGCCAGAGCCCTAGATTGGTTCCGCCTCGTGGCGGCGGAGTTTCGTCCCGTAAGCTTGCCCATGATTTTTACCAGGGTAAAAGCCTTCATATAGCGGAAGATGGACACCGGAGGGCCACCAGGGTGCCAAGGAGACAGGGGGCGTGCCCAGTAGGGGGGGGGGTGCCCCCCACCCTCCTGGCCAGGGTGTGGGCCCCCTGATGTATTTCTTTCGCTCACTAATTTTAAACAAATCCAAAAACATGTTTCGTGGAGTTTCATGACTTTTGGAGTAGTGCAGAATAGGTTTCCAATTTTTGCTCCTTTTCCAGCCAGAATTCTAGCTGCCGGCATTCCCCCTCTTCATGGTAAACCTTGTAAAATAAGAGAGAATAGCCATAAGTATTGAGATATAATGTGTAATATCAGCCCATAATGCAATAAATATTGACATAAAAGCATGATGCAAAATGGACGTATCAACTCCCCCAAGCTTAGACCTCGCTGGTCCTCAAGCGGAAGCCGATATCGAAAAATATGTCCACATGTTTTAGAGATAGAGGTGTCGATAAAAATAAAATACGGACATGAGGGCATCATGATCATTCTTACAACAGCAACATATATAGATTCCATTATATAATTTCTTATGCTCAAGTGACAATCAATTCACAATATCAAGTATGGTTCAAAAACTTCATTGAGAGCTAACAAACTATAATCTCAGTCATTGAAGCAATCACAATTTATCATAACATCAGAAAGAGTCAACAATAGAGCTTTTCAGAAAGTCCACATACTCAACTATCATATAGTCTTCTACAATTGCTAACACTCACGCAATACTTGTGGTTATGGAGTTTCAGCCGGACACTGAGAAAGATAGGGGCTTATTGTGTTGCCTCCCAACGTATTCACCTTTAGGTGATGTCAACAATAATAGCCCATGCTAACGAACATCCAATTGAATATATATATCATGACCTTTCAAACACGAGGAGCTTGCCAAAGGATAAAATGAAAAAAAGGGAAAGGTGAGGATCACCTTGACTCAAGTATGAAATAAAAACATAAAGTAAGAACATAAAGTAAAAGATATGCCCTCATAGAGGGAAGCAGAGGTTGTCATGCACTTTTAGGGTTGGATACACAAAATCTTAGTACGAGAGAACGTCACTTTATATTGCCACTTGTGTATGGACCTTTATTATGCAATCCTTCGCTTTTATTGCTTTCATAACAAGATCGTATAAAGCTTATTTTCTCCGCACTAATAAGTCGTGCATATTTAAGGAGCAATTTTTATTGCTTGCACCGATGACAACTTCTTGAAGGATCTTACTCAATCCATAGGTAGATATGGTGGACTCTCATGGCGAAACTGGGTTTATGGATATTTGGAAGCACAAGTAGTATCTCTACTTAGTGCTAGGAATTTGGCTAGCATGAGGGGGAAAGGCAAGCTCAACATGTTTGGAAAGTCAATGACAACATACTTTAACTGAGATGTGAGAAAACATAAACCATTACGTTGTCTTCCTTGTCCAACGTCAACTCTTTTAGCATTTCATACTTAATGAGTGCTCACAATCATAAAAGATGTCCAAGATAGTGTATTTATATGTGAACCTCTCTGGCCTTATCACTTCCTATTAATTGCAACGATGGCCAAAACTACATTTATCAACTCTCAACAACCTTTATGCCTCATACTTTCTATATGTGAAGTTATCACTAACCATAAGATCAATAAGAACTCTTTAATTCTTTCTACTTTCTCAAGATCATAGCAACATAGCAAAGCCCTTGACTTAACACTAATCTTTATTATAGATAGCTCACGGACTCGATTACAAAAAGAGATCACTAAGCAAAACTCAAAACTGCTTGATATCAAAACTACAATCTACTAGATCAAGATACTACTAAAAGGATCAAACTTAATAAAACGGTAAAGATAGGAGTGTGATGGTGATACGATACCGGGGCACCTCCCCCAAGCTTGGCAGTTTCCAAGGGGAGTGTCAATACCCAAGTGATTATGTCCTCGGAGGTGGTGAAGTAGGAGTTGTTGATGATGTAGATGACTTCTTCCTCAATTTACGCTTGAGTACAATATTTTGCTCTTTTAGGTCTTCGATCTCCCGCTCAAGACTTAATACTCTTTTGCATAATTCTTCCTTATTTTCCTGCAAGAGACAAAAAGGGATAAACTCGATCTTTGGCTTCTTTACTCTATCGGGTAGACTCGACTTTTTATACTCCACATGCATATCCCCCGGTTGAGGTAGTGGCACTTCATCCTCGTCAGCGCTTGTTTCATCCTACCCCTTAGGCTCATAGTCTTCTTCTTCTTCCGTGGTCCAGCCACTATGGTCCAAGTCCCCGTAGACCTTAGGGTCTGCAAGGTAATTAGCCACATAGCTTTCTCCCTCCGAATCTTGAGATGACATGTTGCTCAAACCTGAGGCAGGAATAGCTCGAAACAAAAATAGAGGATATTTGCGTGATACGGTGGTCAAAACCTTCGGGAGTATATATAATGAATTTTTACCGACCAAAATACGTAATGTGCAAGAAAACGGAGTCTGGGAGGCACACGAGGTGCCCACGAGACAGGGGGGCGCACCCAGTAAGGGTAGGCGCGCCCTGCACTCTCGTGGGGGCCTCGTGTCCCTTTCGGACTACTTCTTTCTTCCTAAAATTCTCAAACAATCCAAAACTGATAAAAAATGCCATTGGAGTTGTTTTGGGTCGGTTTACTTACCGTACCACATACCTATTCCTTTTTCGAGTTTGGAACGTTCTGGAACGTGTCCCTTATGTATTCCTCCGGGGTTAGGGTTTCAGTAATATTAGTTTCAACATTAATAGGATTGCCCGAAATATACTGTTTAATTCTTTGACCATTTACCACCCTTGGACTTGTGCCTTCGAAGTTGTTGATCTTTATGGCACCAGAACGATAGACCTCCTCGATAACGTAGGGGCCTTCCCATTTAGAGAGAAGCTTTCCTACAAAAAATCTTAAACGAGAGTTGAATAATAACACATAATCACCTATGTTAAACTCACGCTTTTGTATCCTTTTATCGTGCCAGCGCTTGACCTTTTCTTTGAATAGCTTGGCATTCTCATAACCTTGGGTTCTCCATTCATCAAGTGAGCTAATATCAAACAACCTCTTCTCACCGGCAAGTTTGAAGTCATAATTGAGCTCTTTAATTGCCCAATATGCTTTATGTTCAAGTTCAAGAGGTAAATGACATGCTTTTCCATAAACCATCTTATATGGAGACATACCCATAGGATTTTTATATGCAGTTCTATAGGCCCATAATGCATCATCAAGTTTTTTGGACCAATTCTTTCTAGATCTATTAACAGTCTTTTGCAAAATTAGTTTGAGCTCTCTATTGCTCAACTCTACTTGACCACTAGACTGCGGATGATAAGGAGATGCGATTCTATGATTGACATCATACTTAGCAAGCATCTTATGGAAAGCACCATGAATAAAATGTGAACCACCATCAGTCATAAGATATCTAGGGACTCCAAACCTCGGAAAATAACTTCTTTAAGCATTTTAATAGAAGTGTTATGATCAGCACTACTAGTTGGAATAGCTTCTACCCACTTAGTAACGTAAATCAACAGCAACTAAAATCTGTGTATAACCATTAGAGGCAGGAAAAGGTCCCATATAATCAAAGCCCCAAACATCAAACGGTTCAATAACAAGAGAATAATTCATAGGCATTTCTTGACATCTACTAATATTACCAATTCTTTGACATTCATCACAAGATAAGACAAACTTACGAGCATCTTTGAAGAGAGTAAGCCAATAAAAACCAGATTGTAGTACCTTATGTGCAGTTCTATCTCCAGCATGCTGTCCTCCATATGATTCAGAGTGACACTTGCGTAGGATCTGTTCCTGTTCATGCTCAGTTACACAACATCTAATAACACCATCTACTCCTTCTTTATAAAGGTGTGGGTCATCCCAAAAGTAATGTCTTAAATCATAAAAGAACTTTTTCTTTAGCTGGTATGTGAAACTAGGTGGTATAAATTTAGCAACAATATAATTAGCATAATCAGCATACCATGGAGCAGTACGAGAAGCATTAATGACCGCTAATTGTTCATCAGGAAAGCTATCATCAATAGGCAGTGGGTCATCAAGAACATTCTCTAACCTAGAAAAGTTGTCTGCAACGGGGTTCTCAGCTCCCTTTCTGTCAATAATATGCAAATCAAACTTTTGGAGCAGGAGAATCCATCTAATGAGTCTAGGCTTAGCATCTTTCCTTTCCATAAGATATTTAATAGCAGCATGATCAGTGTGAATAGTAACTTTGGAATCAACAATATAAGGTCTAAACTTATCACATGCAAACACAACTGCTAAGAATTCTTTTTTAGTAGTAGCATAATTTCTTTGGGCAGTATCAAGAGTCTTACTAGCATACTGGATAACATTCAATTTCTTATCGACTCTTTGCCCTAGAACAACACCTATAGCATAATCACTAGCATCACACATAATTTCAAAAGGTAAATTCCAATCAGGTGGCCGGACAACAGGTGCAGTGATCAAGGCTTTCCTAAGTATTTCAAATGCTTCTACACAATCATCATCAAAGACAAATGGAATATATTTTTGCAACAAATCAGTCAGAGGCCTAGAGATCTTAGGAAAGTCCTTAATGAACCTCCTGTAAAAACTGGCATGACCGAGGAAACTTCTTATTCCTTTTATGTTCTTAGGACATGGCATCTTTTCAATAGCATCAACTTTGGCTTTATCAACTTCAGTACCTCTCTCAGAGATCTTGTGCCCCAAGACAATGCCTTCATTAACCATAAAGTGACACTTTTCCCAATTCAGAATGAGACTAGTGTCTTCGCATCTCTGCCAAACTCGATCAAGGTTGCTCGAACAATTATCAAAGGAGGATCCATAAACAGAGAAGTCATCCATGAATACCTCGCAAATCTTTTCACAAAAATCAAAGAATATAGCCATCATGCATCTTTGAAAGGTAGCAAGTGCATTACATAAACCAAAAGGCATACGTCTATAAGCGAAAGTACCAAAAGGGCAAGTAAAAGTAGTTTTTGCTTGATCTCCCGCTGACACAGGTATTTGAGAGAAACCAGAATAACCATCTAGAAAACAAAAGTGTGTGTGTTTGGATAGTCTTTCTAGCATTTGATCAATAAAAGGTAAAGGGTAATGATCTTTCTTAGTAGCTTTATTTAATTTACGAAAATCAATTACCATCCTATAACCTGTAATAATTCTCTGCGGGATCAATTCATCTTTATTATTAGGAACAACAGTAATACCTCCCTTTTTAGGGACACAATGGACAGGGCTTACCCAATCACTATCAGCAACGGGATAAATTATACCTGCCTCAAGGAGCTTTAGTATCTCCTTTCTTACCACTTCTTTCATCTTAGGGTTTAGTCGTCGTTGAGGATCTCTAACTGGTTTGGCATCGTCCTCCAATTTAATTTTGTGTTGACATAACGTGGGACTAACGCCCTTAAGATCATCCAGAGTATATCCAATAGCAGCTCGATGCTTCTTCAGAGTTTTCAATAATCTTTCTTCTTCTTGCTCTGAAAGGTTAGCACTAATAATAACAGGATATATTTTATTTTCATCAAGATAAGCATACTTAAGATTATCAGGTAAAGGTTTAAGTTCGAACACGGGATCACCCTTGGGTGGAGGGGGATCCCCAAGAATTTCAACGGAAGGTTGTGTTTCAAAATAGGTTCCTGTTTAAGGAATACTTCATCTATTTCCTTCCTTTCTTTCGTAAAAATATCATGTTCATGGTCTATCAAATATTGTTCTAATGGATCAGTAGGAGGCACGCCAATAGAAGCAAGACCAATTATTTCATCTTTACTAGATAATTCTCTATCACGGGGTTGTCTATGAAATTTAGCAAAATTAAACTCATGAGTCATATCATCTAAGCCAATCGTAACAACATCCTTTTCACAATCAATCTTAGCTTTAACAGTGTTCAAGAAGGGTCTACCAAATGTAATCGGACAAAATTTATCTTGTGGGGAACTAAGAACAAGAAAATCAGCAGGATATTTAACTTTCCCACACAAGACTTCAACATCTCTAACAATCCCAATTGGTGATATAGTATCTATATTGGAAAGTTTGATAGTAACATCAATACCTTCCAATTCAACGGGTGCAATATCATGCATAATTTCTTTATATAAGTCATAGGGTATTGCACTAGCACTAGCACCCATATCATATAAGCCATGATAACAATGATCTCCTGTTTTAACAGAAATAACAGGCATGCCTACAACGGGTCTATGTATCTTAGCGTCTGGTTTTGCAATATTAGTAGCTTCATCGCAGAAATAAATAACATGCGCATCTATATCATCATCCAAGAGATCTTTGACCATAGCAATACTAGGTTCAACATTGATTTTCTCAGGAGGTGTATAAGTCCTAGTATTACTTTTACGAACAACAGTCGAAGTTTTAGCATGATCCTTTATCCTAACAGGAAAACGTGGTTTCTCAACATAAGTAGTAGGAACAATAGGATCACTATAAGTGATAGTCCTTTCTTCAACTGTAATAGGTGCAACTACTTTCACTTCAAGAGGAGGATTATATTTAAACCACTTCTCCTTAGGGAGATCAACGTGAGTAGCAAAAGATTCACAGAAAGAAGCTACTATCTCAGAGTCAAGTACATACTTAGCGCTAAATCCACGAAAAGCATCGGTGTGCATAAAAGATTTAACACAATCGAACTTAGGTGTCATACCTGACTCCTTACCATCGTCAGAACCCCAGTCTTTACAGTTGCGTTTAATTCATTCCAGTAAGTCCCATTTGAAATCAATAGTCTTCAGCATATAAGAACCAGCACAGGAAGTATTGAGCAGGTTGCGATTATCAAGAGAAAGTCAAGCATAAATTTTTTGAATAATCATTTCCCGAGAGAGCTCATGATTGGGGCATGAATATAACATTGACTTAAGCCTCCCCCAAGGTTGAGTGATGCTTTCTCCTTCGTGAGGCCAGAAATTATATATGTAATTACGATCATGATGAACAAGATGCATAGGGTAGAACTTATGGTGAAATTCCAACTTGAATCGCTTATAATTCCAAGATCCCGTATCATCACATAGCCTAAACCATGTTGATGCATATCCCTTCAAAGATAAAGGGAAGACCTTCCTTTTGACAACGTCATCGGGGATACCTGCAAGCTTAAATAATCCACAAACTTCATCCACAAAGATAAGGTGTAAATCGGGATGCAACGTTCCATCTCCTGCAAATGGATTAGCTAGCAGTTTCTCTATCATACCCGATGGAATCTCAAAATAAAGATTTTCATAAAGTTCAGTAGGTTGAGGAGCAACTCATTGCTCTACTGGTCGGGGCGAAGATGCCCCAAACAAGCCCCTCAAAGAATTAGTTTCCATAGTAAGAAGTAACAAAAAAATTCAGCAAACTATTTAAATGTTTCCTTACCAAGTTCCACTCACCAAAAGCGCTACACTCCCCGGCAACAACGCCAGAAAAGAGTATTGATGACCCACAAGTGTAGGGGATCTATCGTAGTCCCTTCGATAAGTAAGAGTGTCGAACCCAACGAGGAGCAGAAGGAAATGATAAGCGGTTTTCAGTAAGGTTTTCTGCAAGCACTGAAATTTTAGGTGATAAATAGTTTTGTGATAAGATAAATAGTAATGAGTAACAAGTAAACAAAGTAAATAAAGTGCAGCAAGGTGGACCAATCCTTTATGTAGCAAAGGACAAGCCTGAACAATTTCTAATAATGAGAAAGGAGCTCCCGAGGACACATGGGAATTATCGTCAAGCTAGTTTTTGTCACGTTCATATGATTCGCGTTCGGTACTTTGATAATTTGATATGTGGGTGGACCGGTGCTTGGGTACTGCCCTTACTTGTACAAGCATCCCACTTATGATTAACCCCTATTGCAAACATCCGCAACTACAACAAAAGTATTAAGGTAAACCTAACCATAGCATGAAGCATGTGGATCCAAATCAGCCCCTAACGAAGCAACACATAAACTAGGGTTTAAGCTTCTGTCACTCTAGCAACCCATCATCTACTTATTACTTCCCTATGCCTTCCACTAGGCCCAAACAATGGTGAAGTGTCATGTAGTCGACGTTCACATGACACCACTACAGGAGAAGACAACATACATCTCATCAAAATATCGAACGAATACCAAATTCACATGACTACTAATAGCAAGACTTCACCCATGTCCTCAGGAACAAATGTAACTACTCACAAAGCATATTCATGTTCATAATCATGGGTGTAATAATATGCATTAAGGATTTGAACATATGATCTTCCACCAAGTAAACCAATAAGTATCAACTACAAGGAGTAATCAACACTACTAGCAACCCAAAGGTACCAATTTGTGGTTTTTGGATAGAAGATTGGATACAAGAGATGAACTAGGGTTTGAAAGGAGATGGTGCTGGTGAAGATGTTGATGGAGATTGACCCCCTCCCGATGAGAGGATCGTTGGTGATGACATTGGTGATGATTTCCCCCTCCCGGAGGGAAGGGTCCCCGGCAGAACAGCTGTGCCAGAGCCCTAGATTGGTTCCGCCAAGGTTCCGCCTCGTGGCGGCGGAGTTTTGTCCCGTAAGCTTGCCCACGATTTTTTCTAGGGTAAAAGCCTTCATATAGCGGAAGATGGACACCGGAGGGTGATGACCCACAAGTGTAGGGGATCTATCGTAGTCCTTTCGATAAGTAAGAGTGTCGAACCCAACGAGGAGCAGAAGGAAATGATAAGCGGTTTTTAGTAAGGTTTTCTGCAAGCACTGAAATTGTAGGTGATAGATAGTTTTATGATAAGATAAATAGTAACGAGTAACAAGTAAATAAAGTAAATAAGGTGCAGCAAGGTGGCCCAATCCTTTATGTAGCAAAGTATAAGCCTGGACAATTTCTAATAACGAGAAAGGAGCTCCCGAGGACACATTGGGAATTATCGTCAAGCTAGTTTTCATCACGTTCATATGATTCGCGTTCGGTACTTTGATAATTTGATATGTGGGTGGACCGGTGCTTGGGTACTGCCCTTACTTGGACAAGCATCCCACTTATGATTAACCTCTATTGCAAGCATCCGCAACTACAACAAAAGTATTAAGGTAAACCTAACCATAGCATGAAACATATGGATCCAAATCAGCCCCTAACGAAGCAACGCATAAACTAGGGTTTAAGCTTCTGTCACTCTAGCAACCCATCATCTACTTATTACTTCCCTATGCCCTCCTCTAGGCCCAATAATGGTGAAGTATCATGTAGTCGACGTTCAGATGACACCACTAGAGGAGAAGACAACATACATCTCATCAAAATATCGAACGAATACCAAATTCACATGACTACTAATAGCAAGACTTCACCCATGTCCTCAGGAACAAACGTAACTACTCACAAAGCACATTCATGTTCATAATTAGAGGTGTAATAATATGCATGAAGGATCTGAACATATGATCTTCCACCAAGTAAACCAATAAGTATCAACTACAAGGAGTAATCAACACTACTAGCAACCCACGGGTACGAATTTGTGGTTTTGGATACAAGATTGGATATAAGAGATGAACTAGGGTTTGAGAGGAGATGGTGCTGGTGAAGATGTTTATGGATATTGACACCCTCCCGATGAGAGGATCGTTGGTGATGACGTTGGTGATGATTTCCCCCTCCGAGAGGGAAGTGTCCCCGGCAGAACAGCTGTGCCAGAGCCCTAGATTGTTTCCGCCAAGGTTCCGCCTCGTGGTGGCGGAGTTTTGTCTCGTAAGCTTGCCCCCGATTTTTTCCAGGGTGAAAGTGATGATATAGCAGAAGATGGACGCAGGAGGCCCACCAGGGGGCCCAGGAGATAGGGGGCGCGCCCTATAGGGGGGGGCGCGCCCCCTGTCTCCTGGACAGGGTGTGGGCCCCCTGGCCTATTTATTTTGCTCACAAATTCTTATAAATCCCAAAAAGTTGTTTCGTGGAGTTTCAGGACTTTTGGAGTTGTGTAGAATAGGTTTCCAACGTTGCTCCTTTTCCAGCCAGAATTCCAGCTGCCGGCATTCCCCCTCTTCATGGTAAACCTTGTAAAATAAGAGAGAATAGCCATAATTAATGAGATATAATGTGTAATGACAGCCCATAATGCAATAAATATTGATATAAAAGCATGATGCAAAATGGACGTATCAACTCCCACAAGCTTAGACGTCGCTTGTCCTCAAGCGGAAGCCGAAATCAAAAAATATGTCCACATGTTCAGAGATAGAGGTGTCGATAAAAATAAAATACAGACATGAGGGCATCATGATCATTCTAATAACTACAACATATATAGATTTTGTCATATGATTTCCTACTCAAGTAACAAGCAATTCACAATGTCAAGTATGGTTCAGAAACTTCATTGGAAACTAACAAACTAAAATCTAAGTCATTGAAGCAATTGCAATTTATCGTAACATCAGAAAGAGTCAATAAAAGAGCTTTCCAGCAAGTCCACATACTCAACTATCATATAGTCTTCTACAATTGCTAACATTCACACAATACTTGTGGTTATGGAGTTTTAGACGGACACGGAGAAAGATAGGGGCTTATTGTGTTGCCTCCCAATGTATTCACCTTTAGGTGATGTCAACAATAATAGCCCATGCTAATGAACATCCAATTGGATACGTATATCATGATCTTTCAAACACGGAGAGCTTGCCAAAGGATAAAATGAAAAAGGGAAAGGTGGAGATCACCTTGACTCAAGCACAAAATAAAAGCATAAAGTAAGAACATAAAGTAAAAGATAGGCCCTTCGCAGAGGGAAGCAGAGGTTGTCATGCGCTTTTAGGGTTGATGCATAAAGTCTTAATGCAAGAGAACATCACTTTATATTGCCCCTTGTGTGTGGACCTTTATTATGCAGTCCGTCGCTTTTATTACTTCCACAACAAGTTTGTACAAAGCTTATTTTCTCCGCACTAATAAGTCATACATAATTAGAGAGCAATTTTTATTGCTTGCACCGATGACAACATACTTGAAGGATCTTACTCAATCCATAGCTAGATATGGTGGACTCTCATGGCAAGACTGGGTTAAGGGTATTTGGAAGCACAAGTAGTATTTCTACTTGGTGCTAGGAATTTGGCTAGCATGAGGGGGAAAGGCAAGCTCAACATGTTCGGAAGGCCAATGACAACATACTTTAACCGAGATGTGAGAAAACATAAACCATTACGTTGTCTTCCTTGTCCATCGTCAACTCTTTTAGCATGTTATACTTAATGAGTGCTCACAATCATAAAAGATTTCCAAGATAGTGTATTTATATGTAAACCTCTCTTTCCTTATCACTTCCTATTAACTGCACCAATGACCAAAACTACGTTCATCAACTCCCAACAATTTTTATGCCTCATACTTTCTATGTGTGAAGTTATCACTATCCATAAGTTCAATATGAACTCTTTTATTCTTTCTACTTTCTCGAGATCATAGCACATAGCAAAGCCCTTGACTCAACACTAATCTTTATTATAGATAGCTCGCAGACTCGAATACAAAAAGAGATCACAAAGCAAAACTCAAACTACTTGATATCAAAACTTCAATCTACTAGATCAAGATACTACTAAAAGGATCGGACTAAATAGAGTGGTAAAGATAGGAGTGTGATGGTGATACTATACCGAGGCACCTCCCCCAAGCTTGGCAGTTGCCAAGGGGAGTGCCCATACCCATGTGATTATGTCCTCGGAGGTGGTGATGTAGGAGTTGTTGATGATGTAGGCTTGTCGTCCATCTTCCAAGGCATAGGCTCCCCATGATAGAAGAATGATCGAGTCTCCGGATCCTTAAATATGCAGCCAAACTCATCCTCTTGAATCTATATTCATACTCATAGTTCTGGTCCTGCAGGTCATAGATCTGTGCTTGGAGGTGCTCGATTTTCTCTTGAAGCTTGAAGATGGTATCCCCAATGACTTTGGCATCCAGCTTGTGGTTATTAGTGAACTCCGTGATCATCATCTGGTTGGCGTTGAGTCCATGTTCCACCATCCCTTGGCACTTGAAAACTTGCTGCTCTACGGCTTCAAGCTTTGTCTCCATGCTCCCGGTATGCTTGGGTCCCTCAACATCACGGATGTGCAACACCCCCTCCCAGATCTCAATGGTTTGAAGGTGTTGCAGCACCTCCGCAAGATAGGGGTTGATAACCCTCTCGAAAAACTTGTCCTTGGGAGCGCTTGGAGATGACATGATGCTCTTAGATCTGAAACAGAAATAGCTCGAAATGAAAACAGAGGATATTTGCGTGATACAGTGGTCAAAACCTTCGGGAGTATATATAATTAATTTTTACCGACCAAAGTACGTAACATACAAGAAAACAGAGTCCGGGAGCAAACGAGGTGCCCACGAGACAGGGGGGCGCGCCCTATAGGGGGGGGGGAGCCCTCCACTCTCGTGGGAGCCTCGTGTCCCTTTCGGACTACTTCTTTCTTCCTAAAATTATTAAATATTCCAAAACTGATAAAAATTGCCTTTGGAGTTGTTTTGGAGTCGGTTTACTTACCGTACCACATACCTATGCCTTTTTGGAGTCTGGAACATTCTGGAAACTGTCCCTTATGTATTCCTCAGGGGTTACGGTTTCAATAACATTAGTTTCAACATTGATAGGATTACTTGAAATATAATGTTTAATTCTTTGACCCTTTACCACCCTCGGATTTGTGCCTTCGAAGTTGTTGATTTTTATGGCACCATAACGATAGACCTCCTCGATAACGTAGGGACCTTCCCATTTTGAGAGAAGTTTTCCTGCAAAAAATCTTAAACGAGAGTTCAATAATAACACATAATCTCCTACGTTAAACTCACGCTTTTGTATCCTCTTATGATGCCAGCGTTTGACTTTTTCTTTGAAAAGCCTGGCATTATCATAGGCTTGGGTTCTCCATTCATCAAGTGAGCTAATATCGAATAACCTCTTCTCACCAGCAAGTTTGAAGTCATAATTGAGCTCTTTAATAGCCCAATATGCTTTATTTTCAAGTTCAAGAGGTAAATGACATGCTTTTCCATAAACCATTTTATAAGGATACATACCCATAGGATTTTTATATGCAGTTCTATAGGCCCATAATGCATCATCATGTTTTTTGACCAATTCTTTCTAGATCTATTCACAGTCTTTTGCAAAATTAATTTGAGCTCTCTGTTGCTCAACTCTACTTGACCACTAGACTGCGGATGATAAGGAGATGCTATTCTATGATTGATATCATACTTAGCGAGCATCTTACGAAAAGCACGATGAATAAAATGTGAACCACCATCAGTCATAAGATATCTAGGGACTCCAAATCTCGGAAAAATAACTTCTTTAAGCATTTTGATAGAAGTGTTATAATCAACACTACTAGTTGGAATAGCTTCTACGCACTTAGTAACGTAATCAACAACAACTAAAATATGTGTATAACCATTAGAGGCAGGAAAAGGTCCCATATAATCAAAGCTCCAAACATCAAATGGTTCAATAACAAGAGAATAATCCATAGGCATTTCTTGACATCTACTAATGTTACCTATTCTTTGACATTCATCAGAAGATAAGACAAACTTACGAGCATCTTTGAAGAGAGTAGGCCAATAAAAACCAGATTGTAGTACCTTGTGTGCAGTTCTATCTCCAGCGTGGTGTCCTCCATAAGATTCAGAGTGACACTTGCGTAGGATCTGTTCATGTTCATGCTCAGGCACACAACATCTAATAACACCATCTACTCATTCTTTATAAAGGTGTGGATCATCCCAGAAGTAATGTCTTAAATCATAAAAGAACTTTTTCTTTTGCTGGTATGTGAAACTAGACGGTAAATATTTAGCAACAATGTAATCAGCATAATCAGCATACCAAGGAGCAGTACGAGAACCATTGACGATCGCTAATTGTTCATCAGGAAAGCTATCATTAATAGGCGATGGGTCATCAAGAACATTCTCTAACCTAGACAAGTTATCTGCAACGGGGTTCTCAGCTCCCTTTCTATCAATAATATGCAAGTCAAACTCTTGGAGCAAGAGAACCCATCTAATGAGTCTAGGCTTAGCATCTTTCTTTTCCATAAGATATTTTATAGCAACATGATCAGTGTGAATAGTAACTTTGGAATCAACAATACAAGGTCTAAACTTATCACATGCAAACACAACTGCTAAGAATTCTTTTTCAGTAGTAGCATAATTTCTCTGGGCAGTATCCAGAGTCTTACTAGCATACTGGATAACATTCAATTTCTTATCAACTCTTTGCCCTAAAACAACACCTACATGATAATCACTAGCATCACACATAATTTCAAAAGGTAAATTCCAATCAGGTGGCTGAACAATAGGTAAAGTGATCAAAGCTTTCTTAAGCACTTCAAATTCTTCTACACAATCATCATCAAAGACAAAAGGAATATCTGTTTGCAATAAATTAGTCAGAGGCCTAGAGATTTTAGAAAAGTCCTTAATGAACCTCCTATAAAAACCGGCATGAGCAAGGAAACTTCTTATACCTTTTATGTCCTTGGGACATGGCATCTTTTCAATAGCATCAACTTTGGCTTTATCAACTTCAATACCTCTCTCGGAAATCTTGTGCCCCAAGACAATGCCTTCATTAACCATAAAGTGACTCTTTTCCCAATTCAGGACGAGACTAGTGTCTTCGCATCTCTGCAAAACTCGATCAAGGTTGCTCAAACAATCATCCAAAGAGGGTCCATAGACAGAGAAGTCATCCATGAATACCTCACAAATCTTTTCACAAAAATCAGAGAATATAGCCATCATGCATCTTTGAAAGGTAGCAGGTGCATTACATAAACAAAAAGGCATACGTCTATAAGCAAAAGTACCAAAAGGGCAAGTAAAAGTAGTTTTAGATTGATCCTTCACTGACACATGTATCTGAGAGAAACCAGTATAACCATCTAGGAAGCAAAAATGTGTGTGTTTGGATAGCCTTTCTAGCATTTGATCAATAAAAGGTAAAGGATAATGATCTTTCTTAGTAGCTTTATTTAACTTACGGAAATCAATTACGATCCTATAATCTGTAATAATTCTTTGCGGGATCAATTCATCTTTATCATTAGGAATGACGGTAATACTTCCCTTTTTAGGGACACAATGGATAGGGCTTACCCATTCACTATCAGCAACGGGATAAATAATACATGCCTTAAGGAGCTTTAGTATCTCCTTTCTTACCACTTCCTTCATCTTGGGATTTAATCGTCTTTGAGGATCTCTAACTGGTTTGGCATCTTTCTCCACTGAAATTTTGTGTTGACATAATGTGGGACTAATGCCCTTAAGATCATCCAGAGTATATCCAATAGCTGTTCGGTGCTTCTTTAGAGTTTTCAGTAATCTTTCTTCTTCATTCTCTGAAAGGTTAGCACTAGTAATAACATGATATATTTCTTTCTCATGAAGATAAGCATACTTAAGATTATCAGGTAATGGTTTCATTTCAAACACGAGATCACCCTTGGGTGGAGGGGGGTCCCCAAGAATTTCAACGGGAAGGTTATGTTTCAGCATAGGTTCCTGATTAAGGAACACTTCATCTATTTCTTCCCTTTCCTTCATAAACATATCGTTCTCATGGTCTAGCAAATATTGTTCTAACAGATCAGTTGGAGGAACAACAATGGAAGCAAGACCAATAATCTCATCCTTGCTAGGTGGCTCCCTTTCATGAGGTTGTCTACTAAACTTAGCGAAATTAAACTCATGAGACATACCATCTATGCCAACAGTGACAATATTCTTTTCACAATTAATCTTAGCACTAGCAGTATTCAAGGAGGGTCTACCAAAAATAATGGGACAAAAGGCATCTTGTGGGGAAGCAAGAACAAGAAAATCAGCAGGATATTTAACCTTCCCACACAAAACTTCAACATCTCTAACAATCCCAACAGGTTTAATGGTATCCCTATTAGGAAGCTTAATAGTAACATCAATGTCTTCTAATTCAATAGGTGCAATGTGGTGCATAATTTCTTTATATAAATCTTAAGGGATAGCGCTGGCACTAGCACCCATATCACATAAACCATGATAACAATGATCTCCTATTTTAACAGAAATAACAGGCGTGCCTATGACATGTCTACGTGTCTTAGTATCAGGTCTAGCAATATTAGCAGTCTCACCCAAGAAATAAATGACATGCCCATCTAAGTCCTCATCCAAGAGATCTTTAACCATAGCAATACTAGGTTCAACATTAATTTGCTCAGGAGGTGTATAATTCCTACTATTACTCTTACGAACAACAGTCGAAGCTTTAGCATGATCCTTTATCCTAACAGGGAAAAGAGGTCTTTCAACATAAGCAGTAGGAACAATAGGATCACTGTAGGTAATAGTCTTTTCTTCGACTGTAATAGGTGCAACTACTTTCACTTCAACAGGAGGATTATATTTAAACCACTTCTCTTTAGGGAGATCAACATGAGTAGCAAAAGTTTCACAAAAAGTAGCTACTATCTCAGAGTCAAGTCCATACTTGGCGCTAAATCCACGAAAAGCATCAGTATCCATAAAATATTTAACACAATCAAACTTAGGTGTCATACCTGACTCCTTACCATCATCGGAACCCCTATCTTCAGAGTTGCATTTAATTCTTTCCAATAAGTCCCATTTGAAATCAATAGTCTTCAGCATATAAGAACCAGCACAGGAAGTATCAAGCAGGTTGCGATTATCAAGAGAAAGTCGAGCATAAAATTTTTGAATAATCATTTCCCGAGAGAGCTCATGATTGGGGCATGAATATAACATTGACTTAAGCCTCCCCCAAGCTTGAGTGATGCTTTCTCCTTCGCGAGGCGAGAAATTATATATGTAATTACGATCACGATGAACAAGATGCATAGGAAAGAACTTCTGGTGAAATTCCAACTTCAATCGCTTATAATTCCAAGATCTCATATCATCACATAGCCTATACCAGGTCAATGCAACTCCCTTCAGAGATAAAGGGAAGACCTTCCTTTTAACAACATCATCGGGAATACCTGCAAGCTTAAATAATCCACAAACTTCATCCACAAAGATAAGGTGTAAATAGGGATGCAATATTCCATCTCCTGCAAATGGATTAGCTGGCAGTTTCTCTATCATACCCGAAGGAATCTCAAAGTGAATATTTTCGTAAAGTTCAGTAGGTCGAGGAGCAACTCTTTGCTCTTCTGGTTGGTGTGGAGATACCCCAAACAAGCCCCTCAAAGGATTAGTTTCCATAGTGACAAGTAACAGAAAATTTCAGCACACTATATAAATGTTTCCTTACCAAGTTCCACTCACCAAAAGCGCTACACTCCCCGGCAACGGCGCCAGAAAAGAGTCTTGATGACCCACAAGTGTAGGGGATCTATCATAGTTCTTTCGATAAGTAAGAGTGTCGAACCCAACGAGGAGAAGAAGGAAATGATAAGCGGTTTTCAGTAAGGTTTTCTGCAAGCACTAAAATTGTAGGTGATAGATAGTTTTATGATAAGATAAATAGTAACGAGTAACAAGTAAATAAAGTAAATAAGGTGTAGCTAGGTGGCCCAATCCTTTATGTAGCAAAGGATAATCCTGTACAATTTCTAATAATGAGAAAGGATCTCCCGAGGACACATTGGGAATTATCGTCAAGCTAGTTTTCATCACGTTCATATGATTTGCATTCGGTACTTTGATAATTTGATATATGGGTGGACCGGTGCTTGGGTACTGCCCTTACTTGGACAAGAATCCCACTTATGATTAACCTCTATTGCAAGCATCCGATAGTACAACAAAAGTATTAAGGTAAACCTAACCATAGCTTGAAACATATGGATCCAAATCAACCCCTAACGAAGCAACGCATAAACTAGAGTTTAAGATTCTGTCACTCTAGCAACCCATCATCTACTTATTACTCCCTCCGTTCCAAAATAGATGACTCAACTTTGTACTAACTTTAGTACAAAGTTGAGTCATCTATTTTGGAATGGAGGGAGTACTTCCCTATGCCCTCCTCTAGGCCCAATAATGGTGAAGTGTCATGTAGTCGACGTTCACAAGATACCACTAGAGGAGAAGACAACATACATCTCATCAAAATATCGAACGAATACCAAATTCACATGACTACTAATAGCAAGACTTCACCCATGTCCTCAGGAACAAACGTAACTACTCACAAAGCATATTCATCTTCATAATCAGAGGTGTAATAATATGCATGAAGGATCTGAACATATGATCTTCCACCAAGTAAACCAATAAGTATCAACTACAAGGAGTAATCAACACTACTAGCAACCCACGGGTACCAATTTGTGGTTTTGGATAATAGATTGGATACAAGAGATGAACTAGGGTTTGAGAGCATATGGTGTTGGTGAATATGTTGATGGAGATTGACCCCCTCCCGATGAGAGGATCGTTGGTGATGACGTTGGTGATGATTTCCCCCTCCTGGAGGAAAGTGTCCCCGGCAGAACAGCTCTGCCAAAGCCCTAGATTGGTTCTGCCAAGGTTCCGCCTCGTGGCGGCGGAGTTTCGTCCCGTAAGCTTGCCCTTAATTTTTTCTAGGGTAAAAGTGATGATATAGCAGAAGATGGATGCAGGAGGCCCACTAGGGGGACCAGGAGATAGGGTGCGCGCCCTATAGGGGGGCGCCCCCTGTCTCCTGGATAGGGTGTGGGCCCCCTGGACTATTTCTTTCGCTCAGAAATTCTTATAAATCCCAAAAAGTTGTTTCGTGGAGTTTCAGGACTTTTGGAGTTGTGCAGAATAGGTTTCCAACGTTTGCTCCATTTCCAGCCAGAATTCTAGCTGCCGGCATTCCCCCTCTTCATGGTAAACCTTGTAAAATAAGAGAGAATAGCCATAAGTAATGAGATATAATCTGTAATGACAGCCCATAATGCAATAAATATTGATATAAAAGCATGATGCAAAATGGACGTATCATAGGGCCACCAAGGGGCCCAGGAGACAGGGGGCACTCCCAATAGGGGGGGGGGCACCCTCCTGGCCAGGGTGTGGGCCCCCTGATGTATTTCTTTCGCTCAATAATTCTTAATAAATCCAAAAACATGTTTCGTGGAGTTCAAGACTTTTGGAGCAGTGCAGAATAGGTTTCCATTGTTTGCTCCTTTTCTAGCCAGAATTCCAGCTGCCGGCATTCCCCCTCTTCATGGTAAACCTTGTAAAATAAGAGAGAATAGCCATAAGTATTGAGATATAATGTGTAATAACAGCCCATAATGCAATAAATATTGACATAAAAGCATGATGCAAAATGGACGTATCAGACCCCTTTAGCAATCAGGTCCTGCTCAGCCTTGTCCCACAACGGCCGGGCTTTGAGGTAGCCACCTGACCCCATATAGTGATGCTCTTTCTTTGCAGCATTTATCTTGTTAGTCGCTGACATCTTATTACTCCTCTCCGATGTCTTGTTGGCCACAAATGCGGGCCAGTGATCTCTTATCTTCTCAAATTGGCTGGTGAATTCTGAAGTCTTGTCTTGGTCTACATACATTGTTTCCAACTCATTATTCCACCTCCAGAATAGATTTGCCATCTTCTTGAGAGCACAGGACTTGATCAATGGATCTATAACTGGATTCTCCGGGTCCTCCTCTTCCGGTAGGGTGAAATTTACCGTCAGCGCTTTCCAAAGACCTTCTTTCTGTCTATCTTTGACAAAAGAAGCTTGAAGCTCGTCCTTCTTAGGCTCATTCCATTGCTCGATTCTGAACGGGATCATGTCCCTAAGAAGAACCCCTCACTGAGCAGAAAATGCTTCCTTGGTCTGGAGGGATTTAATCGGTTGGCCGTCACGCGCGATTTCTGTGATCGTGAACCTTTCATCCGAGCGTAACTTTTTCTTCAGGCCTTGTTTCTTTACTGAAATATTGGTTGATTCGGAGGGCTATATAAAAGAAGAAAGAAGAGTTAATATATGTACATACCAAAACAATTAATGCATCAGTTACCTCACCGGACTTTGCAACAGCTGATCCCGACTCCGTTCGGTCACCGGAGCCGTCAGCACGATTGCTGGAGCCACCATCACGATCATGACCATCCTCCATTGTTTGATCACCGCAGCCTGCTTCCTCTCCTTGCAGACCTTCTTCGATGTCGTTGAGAAATGACAAGACTACATCACTTTCGCCGCGGATTATGTCCCCGAATATCTCTTCTTGATCGAAGTCTCTTTGATGATCCATAGTTTCTTCAAATATTACAACATGGCAATTAATATATAAACATGAGAGATGGATATATCAAAGTTATCGGGGAGGGGGTATATCGACAATGACGACATATACATAGAAAAAAATGTTATCAGGGAGGGGTATATCGACCCCCCCTCATGTCGAAGTTATCGAAGAGAGGGTATATCGACCGCCTCTCTCATGATTGTCCGACATTTTTCTAATGTCAAAGAATTCAACAAAACCATGTCTTCATCATTAGGCGAAAGTAACAGGCGCATGATGGTACGAAGCTCTCCAGAGTTGTTTTGGAATAGAGTCCTAGATAGGATAATTCTCTTTTTGGTACAAAGTTCAGCAAGAGCCTTTTGAATATCGCTATTTGGAAGGCCTTGATGACCCACAAGTGTAGTGGATCTATCGTAGTCCTTTCGATAAGTAAGAGTGTCGAACCCAATGAGGAGCAGAAGGAAATGATAAGCGGTTTCCAATAAGGTTTTCTCTGCAAGTACTGAAATTGTAGGTAATTGATAGTTTTGTGATAAGATAAATTGTAACGAGTAACAAGCAATGAAAGTAAATAAAGTGCAGCAAGGTTTCTCAAACCTTTTTGTAGAAAAGTATAAGCTTGGACAATTACTTATAATGAGAAAAGAGCTCCCAAGGACACATGGGAATTATCGTCAAGCTAGTTTTCATCATGCTCATATGATTCACGTTCGGTACTTTGATAATTTGACATGTGGGTGGACCGGTGCTTGGGTACTGCCCTTACTTGGACAAGCATCCCACTTATGATTAACCCCTATTGCAAGCATCCGCAACTACAAAAGAAGTATTAAGGTAAACCTAACCACAACATTAAACATATGGATCCAAATCAGCCCCTTACGAAGCAACGCATACACTAGGGTTTAAGCTTCTGTCACTCTAGCAACCCATCATCTACTTATTACTTCCCAATGCCTTCCTCTAGGCCCAAATAATGGTGAAGTGTCATGTAGTCGACGTTCATATAACACCACTAGAGGAAAGACAACATACATCTCATCAAAATACCGAACGAATACCAAATTCACATGACTACTAATAGCAAGACTTCACCCATGTCCTCGGGAAGTAACTAATCACAAAGCATATTCATGTTCATAATCAGAGGGGTAATAATATGCATTAAGGATTTGAACATATGATCTTCCACCAAGTAAACCAATTAGCATCAACTACAAGGAGTAATCAACACTACTAGCAACCCACAGGTACCAATTTGTGGTTTGGATACAAGATTGGATACAAGAGATGAACTAGGGTTTTGAGAGGAGATGGTGCTGGTGAAGATGCTGATGGAGATTGACCCTCTCCCGATGGGAGGATCGTTGGTGATGACGATGGTGATGATTTCCCCCTCTTGGAGGGAAGTGTCCCCGGCAGAACAACTCTGCCTGAGCTCTAGATTGGTTCCACCAAGGTTCCACCTCGTGGCGGTGGAGTTTCGTCCCGTAAGCTTGCCCATGATTTTTTCCAGCGTAAAATCCTACAGAAGATGGACACTGTAGGGCCACTAGGGGGCCCAGGAGACACGGGGCGCGCCCAGTAGGTGTGGGCGCGCCCCCACCCTCCTGGCCAGGGTGTGGGCCCCTTGAGGTGTTTCTTCTGCTCAATAATTCTTATTAATTCCAAAAATAAGTTTCATGGAGTTTCAAGATTTTTGGAGCAGTGCAGAATAGGTTTCCAATGTTTGCTCCTTTTCCAGCCAGAATTCCAGCTGCCGTCATTCCCCCTCTTCATGGTAAACCTTATAAAATAAGAGAGAATAGCCATAAGTATTGATATATATAATGTGTAATAACAGCCCATAATGCAATAAATATTGATATAAAAGCATGATGCAAAATGGACGTATCAACTCCCCCAAGCTTAGACCTCGCTTGTCCTCAAGCGGAAGTCGAAATCGAAAAATATGTCCACATGTTTAGAGATAGAGGTGTCAATAAAAATAAAATACGGACATGAGGGCATCATGATCATTCTTATAATAGCAACAAAAATAGATTTTGTCATATGACTTCTTATGCTCAAGTAACAATCAATTCACAATGTCAAGTATGGTTCAGAAACTTCATTGAAAGCTAACAAACTATAATCTCAGTCATTGAAGCAATTGCAATTTATCATAATGTTAGAAAGAGTCAAGAATAGATCCTTTCAGTAAGTCCACATACTCAACTATCATGTAGTCTTCTACAATTGCTAACACTCACGCAATACTTATGGTTATGGAGTTTCAGTCGGACACTAAGAAAGATAGGGGCTTATTGTGTCACCTCCCAATGTATTCACCTTTAGGTGATGTCAACAATAATAGTCCATGCTAACTTACACCCAATTGGATATATATATATCATGATCTTTCAAACACGAGGATCTTGCCAAAGGATAAAATGAAAAAGGGAAAGGTGAAGATCACCTTGACTCAAGCATAAAGTAAAAACATAAAGTAGAAGATAGGCCCTTCGCAGAGGGAAGTAGAGGTTGTCATGCGCTTTGAGGGTTGGATACACAAAATCTTAGTATGAAAGAACGTCACTTTATATTACCACTTGTATATGGACCTTTATTATGCAGTCCATCGCTTTTATTGCTTCCATAACAAGATCGTATAAAGCTTATTTTCTCCGCACTAATAAGTCATGCATATTTAGAGAGCAATTTTTATTGCCTGCACCGATGACAACTTACTTGAAGGACCTTACTCAATCCATAGGTAGATATGGTGGACTCTCATGGCAAAACTGGGTTTAAGGGTATTTGAAAGCACAAGTAGTATCTCTACTTGGTGCTAGGAATTTGGCTAGCATGAAGGGGAAAGGCAAGCTCAACATGTTTGGAAGGTCAATGACAATATACTTTAACTAAGATGTGAGAAAACATAAACCATTACGTTGTCTTCCTTGTCCAACGTCAACTCTTTAGCATGTCATACTTTAATGAGTGCTCACAATCATAAAAGATGTCCAAGATAATATATTTGTATGTGAAACCTCTCTTTCCTTATTACTTCCTATTAATTGCAACGATGACCAAAACTACATTTATCAACTCTCAACAACTTTTATGCCTCATACTTTCTATGTGTCAAGTCATTACTATCCATAAGATCAATATGAACTCTTTTATTCTTTCTACTTTCTCAAGATCATAGCAAGATAGCAAAGCCCTTGACTCAACACTAATCTTTATTATAGATAGCTCACGGACTCGATTACATAAAGAGATCACAAAGCAAAACTCAAAACTACTTGATATCAAAACTTCAATCTACTAGATCAAGATACTACTAAAAGGATCGAACTAAATAAAACGGTAAAGATAGGAGTGTGATGGTGATGCGATACCGGGGCACCTCCCCCAAGCTTGGCAGTTGCCAAGGGGAGTGCCCATACCCATGTGATTATGTCTCCTTCTTCAAAGTTGGTGTTGTGATCTTTTTGGCGATAATTCCCCTCAGGATACGATTCTCCTCCTCGAGCTTATTGACTTGTTGCTTGAGGGTCATATTTTCCTTGCGGAGCTTGCCTACTATTGCTAAAGCTCCTTTTACCCAAGAGTGCTACATAGCTTCTGGAGAACAAGTAACACACTTTTTCATATTTTCGTAAGAAAGAAATTTAGCATTGGAAGGGATGACCGAATTTGGAACAGTCGAGCTCTGTAGTTCCCCCATTATGAATCCTGCTTGAAAGCGGGAGGTGACTTCTTGATCTTCCTCCATGGCATATATCCTTTTCAAGTTGGCCTCCATCTCATCCTCCATTGATGGTCCAAAGTGATAAGCATCACTTTTTGCTCCTGGACATAGTGTCGGGTGAGACACCCGACTCTCCCCGACTGACTCTTGGGAAGACATCTTGCTCTAAATCTGCAACAGGGACAACTCAAAACAAAAACAGAGGATTTTTGCATGATACGGTAGTCAAAACTTTTGAGAGATTATATAATGAATTTTTACCGACCAAAATACGTAACGTGCATGAAAACGGAGTCCTGGAGGCACACGAGGTGGCAACGAGACAGGGGGGCGCGCCCAGTAAGGGTGGGCGCGCCCTCCACCCTCGTGGAGGCTTCGTGTCCTTCCCGGACTACTTCTTCCTTCCTAAAATTCATAAATATTCCAAAACTGATAAAAATTGCCATTAGAATTGTTTTGGAGTCAGTTTACTTACCGTACCACATACCTATTCCTTTTCGGAGTCTGGAACATTCTTGAAAGTGTCCCTTATGTATTCCTCCGGGGTTACGATTTCAATAATATTAGTTTCAACATTGATAGGATTACCTGAAATATAATGTTTAATTCTTCGACCGTTCACCACTCTCGATCTTGTGCCTTCGTAGTTGTTGATTTTTATGGCACCCGAACGATAGACCTCCTCGATAACGTAAGGACCTTCCCATTTAGAGAGAAGTTTTCCTGCAAAAAATCTTAAACGAGAGTTGAATAATAACACATAATAACCTATGTTGAACTCACACTTTTGTATCTTTTTGTCATGCCAGCGTTTGACTTTTTCTTTAATAGCTTGGCATTCTCATAGGCTTGGGTTCTCCATTCATCAAGTGAGCTAATATCAAACATCCTCTTCTCACCGGCAAGTTTGAAGTCATAGTTGAGCTCTTTGATAGCCCAATATGCTTTATGTTCAAGTTCTAAAGGTAAATGACAAGCTTTTCCATAAACCATCTTATATAGAGACATACCCATAGGATTTTTGTATGCAGTTCTATAGGCCCTTAATGCATCATCAAGTTTTTTGTACCAATTCTTTCTAGATCTATTCACAGTCTTTTGCAAAATTAATTTGAGCTCTCTATTGCTCAACTCTACTTGACCACTAGACTGCGGATGATAAGGAGATGCGATTCTATGATTAACATCATACTTAGCAAGCATCTTACGGAAAGCACCATGAATAAAATGTGAACCACCATCAGTCATAAGATATCTATGGACTCCAAACCTCGGAAAAATAACTTCTTTAAGCATCTTAATAGAAGTGTTATGATCAGCACTACTAGTTGGAATAGCTTCTACCCACTTAGTGACGTAATCGAAAACAACTAAAATATGTGTATATCCATTAGAGGCAGGAAAAGGTCCCATATAATCAAAGCCCCAAACATCAAACAGTTCAGTAGCAAGAGATTAGTTCATAGGCATTTCTTGATGTCTACTAATATTACCAATTCTTTGACATTCATCACAAGACAAAACTAACTTACGAGCATCTTTGAAGAGAGTAGGCCAATAAAAACCAGATTGCAATACCTTATGTGCAGTTCTGTCTCCAGTGTGGTCTCCTCCATATGATTCGGAGTGACACTTGCGTAGGATCTGCTCCTGTTCATGCTCAGGGACACAACGTATAATAACACCATCTACTCCTTCTTTATTAAGGTGTGGTTCATCCCAGAAGTAATGTATAAAATCATAAAAGAACTTTTTCTTTTGCTGGTATGTGAAACTAGGTGGTATAAATTTAGCAACAATGTAATTAGCATAATCAGCATACCAAGTAGGAGTACGAGAAGCATTAATGACCGCTAATTGTTCATCAGGAAAGCTATCATCAATAGGCAGTGGGTCATCAAGAACATTCTCTAACCTAGACAAGTTGTGTGCAACGGGGTTCTCAGCTCCCTTTCTATCAATAATATGCAAATCAAATTCTTGGAGCAAGAGAACCCATCTAATGAGTCTAGGCTTAGCATCTTTCTTTTCCATAAGATATTTAATAGCAGCATGATCAGTGTGAATAGTAACTTTGGAATCAACAATATAAGGTCTAAACTTATCACATGCAACCACAACTGCTAAGAATTCTTTTTCAGTAGTAGCATAATTTCTCTGGGCAGTATCGAGAGTCTTACTAGCATACTGGATAACATTCAATTTCTTATCAACTCTTTGCCCTAGAACATCACCTACAGCATAATCACTAGCATCACACATAATTTCAAAAGGTATATTCCAATCAGGTGGCTAAACAATAGGTGCAGTGATCAAAGCTTTCTTAAGTATTTCAAATGCTTCTACACAATCATCATCAAAGACAAAAGGAATATCTTTTTGCAATAAATTAGTCAGAGGCCTAGAGATTTTAGAAAAGTCCTTAATGAACCTCCTGTAAAAACTGGCATGACCAAGGAAACTTCTCATACCTTTTATGTCCTTGGGACATGGAATCTTTTCAATAGCATCAACTTTAGCTTTATCAAGTTCAGTACCTCTCTCGGAGATTTTCTGCCCCAAGACAATGCCTTCATTAACCATAAAGTGGCTCTTTTCCCAATTCAAGACGAGACTAGTGTCTTCGCATCTCTGCAAAACTCGATCAAGGTTGCTCAAGCAATCATCAAAAGAGGATCCATAAATGGAGAAATCATCCATGAATACCTCACAAATCTTTTCACAAAAGTCAGAGAATATAGCCATCATGCATCTTTGAAAGGTAGTAGGTGCACTACATAAACCAAAAGGCATACGTCTATAAGCAAAAGTACCGAAATGCAAAGTAAAAGTAGTTTTTGATTGATCCTTCGCTGACACAGGTATTTGAGAGAAACCAGAATAACCATCTAGAAAGCAGAAATGTGTGTGTTTGGATAGTCTTTCTAGCATTTGATCAATAAAAGGTAAAGGGTAATGATCTTTCTTAGTAGCTTTATTTAATTTACGGAAATCAATTACCATCCTATAACATGTACTAATTCTTTGTAGGATCAACTCATCTTTATCATTAGGAACGACAGTAATACCTCCCTTTTTAGGAACACAATGGACAGGTCTTACCCAATCACAATCAGCAACGGGATAAATTATACCTGCCTCAAGGAGCTTTAGTATCTCCTTTCTTACCACTTCTTTCATCTTGGGATTCAATCATCGTTGAGGATCTCTAACTAGTTTGGCGTCGTCCTCCAAACTAATTTTGTGTTGACATAACGTGGGACTAATGCCCTTGAGATCATCCAGAGTGTATCCAATAGCAGCACAGTGCTTCTTCAGGGTTTTCAATAATCTTTGCTCTTCCTGCTCTGAAAGGTTAGCACTAATAATAACAGGATATATCTTCTTTTCATCAAGATAAGCATATTTAAGATTATGAGGTAATGGTTTTTGTTCAAAAACTGGATCACCCTTGGGTGGAGGAGGATCCCCTAGGATTTCAACAGGTAAGTTGTGTTTCAAGATAGGAACCTGCTGAAGGAATACTTCATCTATTTCTCTTCTTTCATTCATAAACATATGATTTTCGTGGTCTAGCAAATATTGTTCTAACGGATCAGTAGGAGGCACAACAATAGAAGAAAGACCAATTATTTCATCTTTACTAGGTAATTCTTTATCACGGGGTTGTCTACGAAATTTAGCAAAATTAAACTCATGAGTCATATCATCCAAGCCAATCATAACAACATCCTTTTCGCAATCAATCTTAGCATTAACAGTGTTCAAGAAGGGTCTACAAAATATAATGGGACAAAAGTCATCTTGTGGGGAACCAAGAACAAGAAAATCAGCAGTGTATTTGACCTTCCCACACAAGACTTCAACATCTCTAACAATCCCAAAAGGCCTAATAGTATCTCTATTGGCAAGCTTAATTGTAACATCAATATCTTCTAACTCAACAGGTGCAATATCATGCATAATCTCTTGATATAAGGAAATAGGTATTGGACTAGCACTAGCACCCATATCACATAGGCCATGATAACAATGATCTCCTATTTTAACAGAAATAACAGGCATGCCTACAACAGGTCTATGTATTTTAGCATCTGGTTTAACAATATTCACTACAAAAAAAGTACACTTCCGTGATGATACGTGTTTGTCACAGTAGGTCGCGTTTTTTTCATGCATGTACATCCATGACAAATTTATGACAAAATCAAGATAGTCATACCTGTGCTGTCATAGAAGTGTTCCATGACATTACCAAAATTATCATCACGGAAGTGTCCACTTCCATGATGATAAATCGCGCGTCACAGAAGTGCTTTCGTCAAGGGTGACCGACACGTGGCATCCACCGTAATGGAACTCCGTTAAGCTACCGGGTCGGCTTTTGGATCCGATAACCCGTTAACAGCCCTGACCAATGGGGATTTTCCACGTGTAAAATCATCATTGGCTGGAGGAAACACGTGTCGGCTCACTGTTGGGACAGATGTCATCCACTCATTGGATAGAAGGCGCCTATGATAAGTCAACACGTGGCACGGCCCAATAGAGGCCCATTCCCGTGAAAAGGCCGGCCCGTTTTACTTGGTCAAAAGGTGGCGGGCCGGCCCATGGAAAGCCTGTTAACGGCCTGTTCGCATATAGCCCATTTACAGTCCGCTAACCCAAGGCCCGTTACGCCCTATCCAAATTAGGCCCAATAGCGTCATTTGGGCCATCCAATATGATTCCAACCTGTTTTCACTTCTGGCCCATGTATGGCCCATGACGTCTTTCGGCCCATATGAGGCCCTATGTAACTCTTGGCCTATTAACGACCCGTGGTGAAACTGGCCCGTAATGAATAGTGTATCACTTTACACCCATTAACGGCCCGTGGTGAAACTGGCCCGTAATGAACAGTATATCACTTTATACCCATGAAGGGCCCGTTATTCAGTTGGGTCATTTCCAGCAAATATTATCTTTCAGCCTTCTCAAAGCCCATTTATTCTTGGGCTCATTTCCAGCATTCGTTTACTTACAGCCCGTTACTGTCATTTTCTACTTGTGGGCCAAATTCAGCCTGTGGTTACATCGGCCCATTTGTGGTCCATTAATACGTTGGGCCGTTTTCATAGCGTCATCAAATACGGCCTATTAATGATGGCCCGTTATGGTCATACGGCCCGTATAAGGCCCATTCATGATACGGCCCGTATAAGGCCCATTGTTTCTACGGCCCGTAGAAGGCCTACTATTTCAACGGCCCATAGAAGGCCCACTGTTTCTACGGCCCGTAGGAGGCCCAGCATCACTACAGTAAATATTAGCCCATGGTTATTGTGGCCTAGTTTTAAAAAGAACTGCATTGACTACAAGCAAACAAATAAACAAGACAACACGGAAATAAATAAGCAAGCAACTTATGCTAGGCTATCATGGCTGTTACACATATTACATCCACTCGGCATCAAAGTTCTCCACCAGTGCAAATATAGGGAACAAAGCAGCATATCATATACACTGGTTGTCAAAGTTGGCGACCAGCGCAAATAAATGCCGCAAAAAAACAAATCCAGAACTAAAACCACTTCAGAAGATCTCAAGAAACAATATCCTAGGTACCCATAATGCTGGCAAGATGCTTAGCAAGCTTATTAACTTTCTCTTGTTTGGCGCTTAAATCCTCCAGCGCATGCTGTTGCACCAGAAAATATGCATCTGAATTCTGCAGGGGCTTCCTCAGTCCTTCAGCTTCTTGTCGTAGCACATCTGATCGATGTCTTTCAACTTGAAGTTGAGATTCAAGAAGACGAACTGATTCAGACAGCGAGTTCGAAGAGCTTGTGCCAGCGGTAGTGGCCAGTAACTGGAACACTACATCAAGACAGGACTTTTGGGTTCCCTCACTGTCGTCAAGATAGTTTTTATCAGCTTTCTTGGAGACCAACAGGGATGTCTCACTATCTTGAACCTTGTCTACATTACTTCCTTTACCATTGGATAACGCGGTACTGTTCTCCAATATTTTGTCCGCATTCTAAAAGAGAAACAAGCAGACACATCACATGTTTACCATGTTGTATATGAAACTCATTTTGGTAAATGAGTTCAGTAGTAAAGTGGACAGGATAACAGCATGAAACAAACATATATCTATGTACCATGGTCACTTTATGCTCTATATCATTCCAGTTTTTGTTGCCAAATCAAGATAGAGACACAGTTCAAATAATATTTGTTCAAGACAAAGCAGAATAGGCAGAATATAAGTGTGGGTAACTATAGAGCAATAACAACACTTGTAATGTGCATGACATGAGAACATAACTATTTATTCAATTGAAACCGAAATCAACATAGAGCAGGTTGTTGGGGAACGTAGCAGAAATTCAAAATTTTCTACGCATCACCAAGATCAATCTATGGAGATTCTAGCAACAAAAGAGAGAGAGAGAGGGAGTGCATCTTCATACCCTTGAAGATCGCTAAGCAGAAGCATTGCAAGAACGCGGATGATTGAGTCGTACTCGTGGCGATTCAAATCACGGAAGATCCGATCTAGCGCCGAACAGACGGCGCCTCCACGATCAACACACGTACAGCCCGGGGACGTCTCCTCCTTCTTGATCGAGCAAGGGGAGAGGAGAAGTTGAGGGAGAACTCCGACAGCACGACGGCGTGGTGGTGATGGAGCTCGTGGTTCTCCGGCAGGGCTTCGCCAAGCACTACGAAGGAGGAGGAGGTGTTGGAGGGGGGAGGGCTGCGCCAGGGGCAAGGGGTGATGCTCCCATGCGCCTCCCCACTATATATAGGGGTGGAGGGGGCTGGTTTCTTGCCCTCCAAGTCCATTGGGGCGTTGGCAAAGGTGGGAGGAAAGAAATCCCATCATTTCCTTCCCCACCGATTGTTATCCCCCCTTTTTAGGGATCTTGATCTTATCCCTTCGGGATATGATCTTATTCCTTCTAAGCGGGGATCTTGGTGCGCCTTGACCAGGGGTGTGGGGCCTCGCCCCCATTACCCACGTTCATGTGGGTCCCCCATGCAGGTGGGCCCCACTCCGGAACCTTCTAGAACCTTCCCGGTACAATACCGAAAAATCCCGAACATTTTCGGGTGGCCAAAATAGGACTTCCCATATATAAATCTTTACCTCCGGGCCATTCCAGAACTCCTCGTGATGTCAGGGATCTCATCCGGGACTCCAAACAACATTCGGTAACTGCACACTAATTCCCATAACAACTCTAGCGTCACCGAACCTTAAGTGTGTAGACCCTACGGGTTCGGGAATCATGCATACATGACCAAGACAGCTCTCTGGCCAATAACCAACAACAGGATCTGGATACCAATGTTGGCTCCCACATGTTCCACGATGATCTCATCGGATGAACCACGATGTCAAGGATTCAAGCAATCCCGTATACAATTACCTTTGTCAATCGGTATGTTACTTCCCCGAGATTCGATCGTCAGTATCCCAATACCTCGTTCAATCTCGTTACCGGCAAGTCACTTTACTCGTTCCGTAATGCATGATCCCATGACTAACTACTTAGTCACATTGAGCTCATTATGATGATGCATTACCGAGTGGGCCCAGAGATACATCTCCGTCATACGGAGTGACAAATCCCAGTCTCGATTCATGCCAACCCAACAAACACTTTCGGAGATACCTATAGTGCACCTTTATAGTCACCCAGTTACGTTGTGACATTTGGTACACCCAAAGCACTCCTACGGTATCAGGGAGTTACACAATCTCATGGTCTAAGGAAATGATACTTGACATTAGAAAAGCTTTAGCAAACGAACTACACGATCTTGTGCTATGCTTAGGATTGGGTCTTGTCCATCACATCATTCTGCTAATGATGTGATCCCGTTATCAATGACATCCAATGTCCATGGTCAGGAAACCATAACCATCTATTGATCAACGAGCTAGTCAACTAGAGGCTCACTAGGGACATGTTGTGGTCTATGTATTCACACATGTATTACGGTTTCCAGTTAATACAATTATAGCATGAACAATAGACAATTATCATGAACAAGGAAATAAAATAATAACCATTTTATTATTGCCTCTAGGGCATATTTCCAACACAGGTTACAACAGCAAACTAGTTAAAGAAACAGGTTTAAAACATACATGTTGCGCCATTGGAGTTTCAATTCCATCCTTCAAATATGAAAATAGTTGGTATGAGTAAATACAGTAATGCAAGAGCAAAGGAGTATGAACCATATCTACAGAAGCTGACCTAAGAACAAATCTTCTTCTCCTTTAAGCGTTGAGTTGGGATTCGGAGTGGTGGTCCTCGTGCTTTGGGCATTGCAGTTCCCTTACTAACCGCTTGTTTTTGGGTGCTCTGTGGTGGAGACTGTGTTGTGTCAACTGGAACTGGGTTACTATCTGCCGGGGTTGGGGTTAGAAGGGGTGTAGCTGGTTCTCTGTCCAACTCGGTAGGGGTACCATCTGCGAGAGTCTGGGTTATGTGTGGTGGATCTGGTCCTTGGGAAAGTACAACCGTGGTTCTATCTGCATCAACTGGTAGCACTATATTTTCTGAAGACCGTGTTGTTACTCCCTTAGATACTGCCATCATGCTCTCCAATTCAAATGGCTGATAAACAAGAAAAGTACTTGAAAGTATAGACATTGTATGATAGACAAGTGGAATGGATAGTGGGGAATAAAAGAGGGCATGAAATAATTAATATTTATGTTGTCTAACCAAACAGGATATCATGACACAATTTCACATATATGATGGCTAACTAAACAGGATAGCATGACACAATTTCACATTATGATGGCTAACTAAAAAAGATGGAAAGACATAGTTCAAAATATGAGACTATGTAAACAGGATGACATGACATAACTATATAATGTGTTTATTAAATAGGTTGGCATGCCATAATTCACATACATTCATGGATAGAATGCCATAATTCTGAATATGATGACTGTAAACACTAAACAGGATGAGATGATATAACTATATGATGTCTTTATTAAATGGGTTGCCATGCCATAATTCAGATAGATGATGTGTATGTACTATGTAAACATGATGGCATGATATAATTCAAATATATGATTTATATAGTAAGCAAGTAAGCAGATGGCAATCTATATATGATGTAAAAACTAAGTAATGCAAGACAACATGCATGACATGGGTAATATAACCCTGCCAAGTTTAAGCATAGACCTCAGGGGGAAAATAGGACTAGTCATCAGTCTCTGAATCCTCCTCTGAGGAGCTCTGTGTAGCCAGCAAGATGTCTGCTTCAGCAGGTAGCATTGTCTGCTCTGAATACCTTGTTTTCACTGCAGATACTTCCATCACCGCTTCAAATGGCTGATGCACAGGAAGAGTAGTTGAATATACAAACGTTGTCGACAAATGGAACACGTAATACAAAAAAATGATAGCATGATATAATTCACATACATGATGATTAGCTAAACAGCATGGCATTGCATAATTCACATATATAATGCCTTTGCAACAAGATAACATTGTATAATTCACATATATAATGTCTTGCAACAAGATGGCAATGCATAATTCACATATATCGTAATTAGACACTGAACAGGTGGCATTCACACAAAGCATGTCTAAACTAATCAAATGGCATAGCAATGTGAGACACCATACGCACGATATGAGCAACATAACCCTGCCAAGTTAGAGCACACACCTCGGGGGGGGGGGGGGATAGGACTGTCATCTGTCTCTGAATCCTCCTCTGAGGAGCTATTCGTAACCAGCGAGATATGCACTTCGTCAGATAGCATAGTCTGCTCAGAAGACCTTGTTTTCACTCCAGAATTTGCCATCGCCGTGTCAAATGGCTGATGCACATGAAGAGCAGTCGAATGTACTAACATTGTTGACAAATGTAATATGTAACGAAAAAAAGGATGGCCTGATATAATTTACATATAAGATGACTGGCTAAGGAGGATGGCATTGCAAAATTCACATATATGATGCCTGGCTAAACAAGGTGGCGTTGCATAATTCACATAAACGATGAATAAACTAAACAGATGGAATTCGCACAAAGGATGTCTAAACTAAGCAGATGACATATTTGATGTATAAAGTAAGCAATGCAAGACACCATATGCATGATATAACCAACATCAGCATGCCAAGTTAGAGCAAAGACCTCAGGGGGTAAATAGGAGTTATCTTCTCCTTCTGAATCCCCCTCAGAACAGATATCTTCCTCTCGATTACAATCCGAAATGCGCGGAGGGGGGGGGGCTGCCTTTGCGCCTACCATGGAGCAACGTCTGCATGAAATTATATTGCCACGCAAGGCTCATCTCTTTTGCTCTACATGTTCAGTTCCATTGTTTACAATAACTGTCATGCATAGGAATAAAACATAGTGAGATTATGTAAGGAGTGCATGCAGAAATCCAGAGTGATGGTAGCAACCTGTGGATAGACCCGAAACCAATAATAGCAGGCAGATAATGGCTTCAGTTAATAAATACAGATAATGGCTTCTTTACTGTTTGTTTCCCACCCAACATGAAACTCATAGTAGATACCGGAGATTAACTAGATAGTAGATAGATACTATTGATAGAGGCCCCGATATGTACCCCACAACCATTTAAAAACTCAAGTTGGACCATTAGTTTGGAGCTGACTCAGAGTCTAATCAGTGAACATGACGATAAAGTAGCATGTAATATTAAGCGATGCATAACGTAAACAGACACGAAAGAGTGTGACCTCTCTTACGGACCCGTGTAGTCCTCGAGGTCATCTGCTTGGTTGATGATGGTAATGCAGTTTTCATGGCTGCCAGCAGCGGGGAAGAAGATCTGAGGCGACGAAAGACAGTCTGGAGGCCGGATCCCTGCTGTGCTGGACCCTTCTGTTGTTGGAGCAGCTGAGCTGGGGTGGACGATGGCGCAGCAGGAGCGGGACAAACCACACAAGGTTTTCTTTGACAACTATCTGTAAGAGAAGTAATTCTGTAAGGGCTCGTTTGAATTGGAGGATTCCAACAATGCAGGGATAGGAAATAAACAGGAATATGATAGGAATGCACGTGCAAAACAGAGAATTTAAAAACACATGATTTCTGCCAATCTGGGTGTTTGATTCACAACAATTGGAAGATCACAGGATGCAAAGAAGCATGATGAGATTAAGTCAAACCACAAGAAAATGTACGGTTATAATGCTATTATGCTACTATCTCTTAGTCTTGTGCTTCATGAATAGGAATTTGAAAAGGAGGACAAGTGAAAATTAAAATTCCTACGTTTTTTCTTTCAAGGAGACACTAAAGGAACAAATCCGTGTGCTCAGTGGACAATATACATATATATATATATAACATGTAGAGTAAAAAAGAAATGCAACAAGTGTACAACCTCTTTGGCGAAGCCATGTCGATCTCAGCGTGATTGGGTTGGCCGGTGAGGATGCTCCGGCTGACTTTGCTGTCGGAGGAGGGGAAGAAGATCTTAGGCGTATGGAGATGGAGCCCGAGGTACTGCTTCGCTGTGATGGAGGGTTCCGTCGTTGGAGCAGCTCCGGTGAGTTGTACGACGCCGAGGCTGAAGCGGGACAAGAGAGACAACGGAAAATGTTAACCTGAGTGGAATTCTAATAGCATCTCCAATACATGACATAAAATACATAACCACAAAGTGCTAGATGTAAAATACATCAGCCGCTCATCTCTGAACTTAACTGTCGAAACTGAACATAACTGTCGAAACTGAACCTAACTGTTGAAACTGAATTTTGCTCTCGAAACTGAATTTTACTGTCAAAACTGAACGCACTAGGTGAGGCTACACGTCGGTCGACAGACTTTTTCATCTCTGGTCACTCGATTTTGCAGCCGTTGGATACGAAATCAAGGGCATGCGGTTCATCTTCAACCTCTACCCCCCTGAGCCGCCAGCCACCACCGGCCAAACAGCAGCTCCCCGCGGCCCGCGGCCGGCGGTGCGCCGCCCCGCCCGCCCCGAAAACATTCCCCACCGCCGGTCCGCCGCTGCCCCGTCCATCCCTCTAGGCCCCCCCGTGCCGAGCTTTTTCTCCCGCGATCCCCACACCACCGTCCCGCCACCGCCCCGCCACCGCCGTCGACCACCGCCCCCATCCTGAACCCTAAGATAGATAGTGGGGCACCTCTCCGGTGAGCCCCTCTCCCCGCTGCGGCTGCCTTCACCCCGGCGAGCCCACCCCTTGAAAATCGATTGACCCAAAAGTCGATTCAGTCGACTAAAGTGTAGCCAAATTGGAGCAACATGGCAAGCAAGAGCAAGCGCGAGAGCAGCAGCGCGAGCAAGAGCAATAGCAAGAGCAGACCAGGCAGGGGACCGAGAGCAAGAGCAGAGCAGTAGCGCGAGTGAGAGCTAAAGTAGCAGCAGCTCCTACTGATGTGGACGTCGCCGCCGAGGAAGCGACACCGTGGAGGAAGTGGCCCGCGACGCCACCGTGGATGGAGCCGCGCCGTGTCGGCTCGGGACCGAGCGCCGGCAACACCGTGAGATTGAATCAAGAAGAAAATGCAGTGGTTAGTGTACAACCTCTTTGGTGGCACCGATTAGGCCGCAGCTTCACCCGAGGAAATGGTGATGATGATGCTCTTCGGTGGTGCAGGTGAAGACGGCGGTGTGGGAATGGAGGTGGCGCGAAAGACGAGGGGAATGTCGGGGCAACTCCTTGGAGGTGGAGGACGGGGTGGCTGAACCGGCGGGACGATGAGATCGACGACGGATCCTCATCCGGTACGGTGGATGAGGAACGTCGAGGTGTTGCTGTGGACGACGTCGTTGGGGTAGAGGCTCCTGCTGGGTGGGGGACGGAGCAGGGTGTGGGGTTTCGTCACGAGTTTTCCCGGCCTTGGTGTACGGATGGGTGGGCAGATGGGATGGCAGTGGGGAACCATGGCTTAGAGACGCGCTTGTCCGAAATGTGCGGTAAGTTACGAAAGTACCCCCCACCGATTTGAGGCGGTTCTTTCGGTTCGGGGGTACCACGGGCATTTCGCGTGTCAGGATTTCACAGGAGGTGGGAGTTTTCGCGTGAGTTGTAGTTTCGGAATAGCAAGGCACGGGTTGAGATGGAGGGAGTTGTCGGAGCACAACGAGACAAAGATATATCTTAAATATTTCGGGCTAACAAGGCACGGGTTGAAATTTCTGGACAAGCCTAACATGTACTGTACCAAATCAATGCGCACTACAAATGTCATTCAAAATTTTGAATTCATGTTATGTTCAATTAAAATATTTCGCTACGTGTATAATGCATGCAACCTACTACTCAAATGAACGTTTTAGTGCATTCCAAACATATATACTACCGCTTCAAAATGAACTAAATTTGAATAAGATCTACAGTAATGATTTTTGTGAAGTCAAAGCATTTGAATTCGTTTCTCTGTTTTAATAAGATCTACAATCATCATTATTGTCAAGTTAAACCATCGTTTGTGTATTATCTTCACAGCACACCACATGATTAGTCTCGAATTACATATGAACTATGTGTACTATATGAACTCGAACTAGATTTTTTGAATCCACTTTATTTTGATTTCAAATCACATTACATTTCTAGCTCTAGCTAGATCTTCATAATCTAAACCATGTCTCATATGTATAATGTGTTTATCACATAATGTATGGTGCCCCGCTCCATACGCCTACAAGTATTTAGATGTGAGTTGCAAACACCACACATTACCACAAATTCAAATAAAATGTGAGAATGTTCGATATATAGTATTGTTTAGATTGCTCGATATTTAGTTGTAAGATGCAAACGCCGCACATTATCAAATTTTCAAATAAAATGTGAGATTGTTTGATGTATAGTATGGTTTAGATTGTTCGGCATTTAGCTGTGAGTTGCAAACACCATGCATTATCACATTATGGTATAACATGTGCACAACACGTGTATCACCGCTATATTCATGCATGCAATGTTTAAAACACTATGATCTCCTATTCAAATATATGAATCCTCTTTCATATCAAATTATGATCTTTGTTAGTCTCTTACACCCACACAATCCTGTAACCTTTGTAGCTACCACTAATTCTCTCGTGCATGAACACGCCCTCCTCGCCCTCCCCCTCCCTCGGCATTCTATCCATCGGGCACATTCATTTTTTTCTTTAGGTCATTCTCCCAGAGTCTCCACAACTCCTTTCCGACACAGACCGATCGATAAACCTCTCATGCGATGCCTGCCTACAACATACACACACAGCTTCAATCTCCTCCTTTATGTGTCCTTTCCTCGTGTCTCTCATATGGTCAGACACACGTGTAAACTCTCGCCCCTCTTTTCATCGATCTCACAACCGCACACTCCTCCCCCTATCTAGCTAGTAGTTGGGCCTCTCGCACCACCTCCTAGCTCCATTCTCTCTGTCTATCCATCTCGCTGGGCCTTATTTTCCTCTAACAAATGGACGTACACCGACCGATGTCTTGCTATACATATAGCCAGCTAGATCCTTATAACTCGTTTTTACCCACACATCGATCGATCTACCTCATTAGTTGTGTCTCTCCCTTCCTCCGACAAACAACAATTGATCTACCGATCTAGTTAGGTTTGCTTACGAAACACATGGTTCCCCTTCATCATCCATGGATGCGTCCCGACAGATCTATCACGCACAGGCACACACAGAAACACATCCCCGCTCTTATTGATAACATTGCAGTTCCACCCTCAGTTTGTCTAGTAGGCCTCTCCCAACATCTCCGAGAAGCAACTCCATCATCCATCCAGCACTCTACCCCTGTCCCTCCCTCTCCCTCCCTCTCCCTCTCTCTCCTCTCTCTCTCTGTCCCATCATATTTCCCGTCCTTCAGTTATGTATGGATGTCGACCGATCTCCCTCAAGAAATAGCTGGGTCTCTCCTTCTCAACACATATACGAGTCGTTCTACCTCTATAGTTAGGCCTCTGCCTACCCCTCCCCGCACCCCCTCCCCCCCCCCACACACCGATACATCAAGCGCTCTAGTCATGTCTCCCTGCAACACACAAACTTGACATGTGCCCTCTAACATTCCGGTAGGCCAGTCGCCCTATATCTTTGACTTGCACACACACACACACACACACACACACACACAATTTCGATGGCTCTCTTCATCAATCTCGCACCCACCCACTTGATCCTCTCTTTGACTCTATCGATAGCTATGACCCCTCCCTCTCTTCTCGTGGATTGCCTGACCCTCTATGTATGATATGGATAGGCCTCCATTTCACACACATTGCATGCAAAATTTTGTTTGAGATGTCATCGACACATATTCCCACAAATAATTCACGAAATCAACCCCCCACCCCACCCCCACCCCACCACAAAACAAAAAACACTCACGAATGCGGTTTGTATCTCTCACACGCACCCACATAGGTGGGGGACGTGCACGAAGAGAAGAGGTGCATGCACGGTGCACGTACTCCCGTCTCTTTCCCAACCACACCCGCGCGGGTACACGGTGGAGCTCATTTATGTACGAAAAAGGCAGCCCACATGGTAATTTGGCACGTGTACTGGTTGTCCACTTGGTGGAGGGAGGATCGTCTACCACGGGTGAACAAACAAATTGCGACTTGATGTGTTATGTTAAATTAAAAAAAGAGGAAAACCATGTGGGGCTTACCTTAGAGGCAAGGCTCTATACACTGGAGTACTTTTGATGTGTCCCATCAACTCGCAGAACAAGGAGAAGCTTGCTTAGTACGCCGTCTCCCCCACCCACGGGCGCGGTGGCTCGCAGGATGAGGTGAAGCTTGCTCCTCCCTCGCCCATGCGCGCGGTGGCTCGCAGGACGAGGAGAAAAATTTACTACTCCCTCCATTTACTCCTCATCCCTACTACCTTGGTTATAGAGATTATATCATATTTTTCGGAATATATATGTCCTTTAGTAGATTTCAATATGAACTACTAGTACATACTCCAAACACTGATGTATATAGACGTATTTTAGAGTGTACATTCACTCATTTTGCTCCGTATGTAGTAGCACTCTCCCTCGACCCTCGACCCTCGCCCACGTGGTGGACGTGCAGCAATTCATTCGGTCTCATATAGCCAGAACGATATATACCGCACTACCATTATTTCTCGGCTTCCCGAAGAGGCGAAGAGCCAATCGCAAGGTTAATATTTTGGAGATGCTAAGCGCAAGGTTATAGGAGAATGAGTAGTAGGTGCCGCGTCATTTATAAATATTTTTTTTCTTCAGTGGCACGTACGCAATATGATAGGTTCATATGGAGAGAAAAGGAAACCGCTCCACTATATACATAGTCAGGACGGGCCAGCCTACACGGCTGCTTGCTGGGGTTGCTCTCTTCACACTCTCTCGCACAAAACGACTTTGGCCACATCTCTAACATCCCCGCGGATCACGTCCGCTTGGGGAAGGCGTGGATGCTTAGTGTAGATGCGGTGGTCGTCGCCGAGTGAAAACCCACTGTCGGCACGTCCCGATCAGGGCTCCCCGTCGTTCTCTCTCACAAAGCCGGTGAGGTTGCCTTCGTCCCTTGCTCACTGCAGCGACGTGGGCAGTTGCCACCTCCCGCCGCCCTCCTCAAGGTTGAGCTACGTCCCTCAGGTACAACTCCCTTTTACAGCCGGCTTGCACCACTGCTCCAGCTGCCCACATCACTCCCTGTGGATATTTCTCTACTTCTTTGCCCCGCACATACCTGATACCTCTACTGGCTTCTATGTACTGTATTTGTGATGAGTTTATGTCTCATTAACTAGTCCTAGTAATATTATTCTAATCACGCTTCTTCAATTTCTTTGCCACAGGGATGCTCATCTCGATTTTGGTGAAACTGCACAAAATGAATGGTCAAAAGGTTGCAAACTTCATTTATTAGGCAGCTCGAACATTGCCAGCAAATTGAAGCCTGGTCAGGGTTCACGGTTAAAGGGCTAGGGACTGCATGTATCGTTTTTTTCTTTAGCTGCCTCTGTTCCAAAATAAGTGTCAACTTTAGTAGTAGTACAACTTTGTACTAAAGTTTGCACAAAGTTGAGACACTTATTTTGGAACGGAGGGAGTACATATTTGCTATGATCTGTCAATCATTGAGATGCAATAGCATGCATGTTAGTCTCCTTTGTATTTGATGAATGTTGCAACGGGCAACCTTGGACGCAAGATACATGTAACAGGAGTTGGAAGCTTCATAGCATTGTACAAATTTATCTCGCTGATAAATTACACCATGTACTAATACTATACTAGTACTTCCTCCGTTCCTAAATATAAGTCTTTGTAGAGATTTCACCATTAACCACATGCAGATTTATATAGATTCATTTTAAGTGTAGATTCATTCATTTTGTTCCGTATGTAGTTCACCTAGTGGAATCTCTATAAAGACTTATCTACTAGTAATAGCTAGCCCCCACTACTAGGAATTCTCTATCCTCTCCTTGAGACACATCATCAAAATTGATGTAGCCGTTAGATGAAGTAAATCAGTCATAATAGCCGTCTGATATAGACGTTGAGAGGCTCCGCACTAAGCCACATGCAAGCATGCAGAAATACCGTGGCACATGCATGTGAGTGGGTTTTAAATCACATCAACATGTCTGCATGCAAGCATGCACCGGTAGCATGCATGTAAGTGAGCTTTTAAGTCCCATTAACATGTCAAAAAGAAAAATATAATCCCATTATGCAGTAGGAGTTGGCTGATCTTTTTTCCTTACGTGGGATGATCTAAATGATGATGGGAGTTTATTTAGTTTGGCTACCACATTTGTCATGCGGTTATAGATTTTTTTAGTTCTATGAAATCGATAATTTTTCGCAGAGAGATATACCGCTGTTCCGCGGCAACGCGCGAGTAATATTTAGGAACGGAGGGAGTACTATGTAAAGAGTTAGGTGTCGCAAGGTGATAGTGTGAGGTGGCCCATGTAATCACTGAGCCTGCATGTTTTCACTGCTCTTGCACTCCTCCGCTGTAAGAATGGAGAAAATTGTAATCTACTACCTCCTTTCGCCGAAAGCGTGGGAGATCTAGCAGTCCTACCACCTCAGTAATAAAGACCAATGAGCCGTCAAATCACATAGACCCAGCAGTAAGTTGGACGGACGAAGCAACCATCACTCTTGCGCCAGTGAGAGGTCGCGTCCGCTCTGCCCGGGCATGAATGCAACATAGATTATTTGGAGCGGCGCTGACCGTTTCGGGCGGGAACCACGCACGGGATATGGAGGGGCTTTGGGTGGGCCAGGCTGGTTAGGAGCGGGCGTGGCAGCTGTCCGCATGTCCCTACCGGACACGCCCAGAAATGAGAGGATGCGCTGACTCTCGCTGCTAAAATCATACACTACACACCATATCTCTGTAGGAGTAGGTCGATCTGTCGCACTCTCTAACACACACATGCTGTTAAACACACACACACACACACACGCACCTTGGTCCCGTTCCACCTTCTAATGTGACTTATTACACCTAGACGGAGGGAGTAGTAAGTGTACGAGATATGGTGGCACACTGACTTAATTCGAATACAAGTGCCCAAAAATTGTGTGCATGTTATAATAAGGATTCACTTAAAATAGTACGTGAGCGAACAGAGGGATCAATTGGACAATGTTCCCGAGAAGTAGCGAGATGTGTGAGGTAGTAAGATACACCACTGGTGCTTTTAATTTTTCTTATTAATTTGTTTGTTTCACCCTCTGACTGGTGGGACCCAACGTACTACGTGGAGAGAGGTAAGGTGACTAAGGCTGCATTATTTCTACATCACTGTGGATAGTCTTACCACCAAAGCCACATGACACGATTATGATTGAAATCCTAATGACTCCCACACACACAAAAAAAAACACGGCATGCCTGTCACACGAATGTAGGAATGTATAAAAGGTTATTTTCCTCTCGTTGAACATAACGGGAGGGTTGTGTAGCTGGTTAGCCTATTCGCTCATCAAACTTGAGATCTCGGGTTCGATAACTACACTTGAGCATAATTTTTGCTAGGAGGATTCTTTGACTGGTCAAAATGTTTTCTAGGGTTTGCACGCTTCACACTCTCTCTCTCCAGTATATATATACACGGTGGAGCCTCAGCGCTTGTAGTTGCTCTCTTCACACTCTCTCGCCCTCTCCAGATCTAAACAAGACTTCGTTGGCCTCTCTCTCCCCTCACTGCTGCTCAAAGAGCCGGTAGGATCCGTCCGCCGGGAAGGGAAGGAGGCTTAACGCTGTCGCCTTCGGCAAGGGAGGGAATCCACTACCGGCGCTGCTGTTCACTTTCCACCCAGCGGCGGTGCGGGAGGGGCCCCGACCCCTTCTTCTTTGTCGCCGTCCCATCGCCCACCGAACCACGCCCCAAGAACCTTAAGGTATATTTTACTTACTCCACATGCATTGCTCTAGCTGCATGTATACCATGAATCTAGGACATGGTTCAAAGAGGAAAGGAGTGGGGGAAAGTAGTGGGAAAAGTTGTATATAGCATGAATCTAGGACGTGGTTCAAAGAGGAAATGAAGGGGGAAAGTTGTATAGCATGAATCTAGGACGTGGTTCAAAGAGGAAAGGAATGGGGGAAAGTAGTGGGGTAAGTTGTATCGCATAAATCTAGGACGTGGTTCAAAGAGGAAAGGAAGGGGCGAAAGTACTAGTTCAAAAAGGAAAGGACGGGACAAGGCTGTAGAGTTTGAGCAGGACTAGATTTGCTGCGCACACATAGGGAAAGGTGTCTAAAGATAACAAAACTGGGACCAACACAAATATGCTCCTTGGTTGTTTGTTCTTTATTGCAATAGACTGTGCATGACCACAGTACATCGGTAGATGCACATGGTGCTGGTGCGTCCACTATCCCGTGCAACTCATTAGCTGTTGTTAATCTGAGGCCCTATTTGGTTAAAAACTCCCTAGTCCCTACCTGCTTGGTTCCAGGGACTAAACATGGACTAGAGGTTATTAAATGACATGATAAAAGACCATGTTACCCCTAGTAATGAACTAATAGAAACAAGGTGCGATGCATGGCAGGGGCAACTATTGGAAAAAGTCCCAAAAAGACTCCCTCGGGGTCTTCTTTCTTTAGTCCCAAATGCCCACTTTTAGTCCCGAAAAGTCCCTCCTGTTTGGTTTAGATGTGACTGACATGGAGTTTTTTTAGTCCCTACACCAAAATGTTCCAAATGCTGGAAAATTGATGCAATGCCACAGTTAAAAGCAAATTACATGTTTAACGAATTTTATTGTTAATATAATCTCTATGTTAATATTAAACAATGCCGCCGTTTGAGAAATGCTATTGTCTTGCTTTCTTTCCCATTTAGATAAGGTAGATGCTTATTTTTGTTGGCTTCTGTGTCATCCATCGTTATTGACCACTAATTGTTTCCTTTGCACCACTGTGTAAACAGGGTTATCTACTTCACCTCGTTGCCATTGTGACCTTTTGTTGCACTGCACAAAACACTTTTGTTTTAAGAGTGTTTTGTGCAGTTCAACCAAAATGTCACACCGACAACGTTGCTTGATTGCTTGATCTTAGTGGAACTGCACAAGAGGAGATCTTACTTCCTATCCGTTAAGGCGAATTTGGTTTAGATCTTCTTCTTGTGAGTTGTTTGAATTCCGCATCATGAGAGGTCGGTACTAGCCTTCTTTCACATGATTGTGCAGTGTGCTTTCATATGTTGTGCTACTTGTACGATAATGTTGCTTGATTTTAGTGAACTGCACAAATGGAGACAAGACTTCCAATCTGTATGTGCACGGTAATATCCCATTGAGGTAAGATAAGGATATTTCACAACTGCTAGCCTGTATTTTTCCACTTTCATCAGAAAATTAAGTTTAGTACTATACTTGTGCTCCCTAATTGACATGCCAAATCTTACATTGAAGGCGAAGCTTGTCTGTTATTGAACCAAGTGATGAAGGGGAAGAACAAGCGGAAGAAAAACAAAAATCAACTCCCGGTGCTGTAATGAAGCACTGGAACTATGATGACACAAGTAATGATATAGTTTTGCATCTTAATTTATTGCTATGGCTGGAACGAGCAATTGTTTTGCCACTGATTTGATGTCATACGTAATTATCTCTACTTGTGCAAACAGGGATCTTCTTTGAAGATACTATATATTTTAGTGGAACTGCACAAAAAGATGTTGGAAACATTAAACTAATTGAGGAGTATATAGTAAGCATGGCCACCATAGTAGATAACAACAGATGGTTCCGGAGAAGTGCTTGATCTGTATGCTCTACACAATAAGCCTCCTGACAAAGGTTGGTACTCGCCCACTAATTCATCCATATGATTGAGCTTTGTCATCTCTATTGGCGTTGTGCTACTGTTTAGATACTGTCATGAAAAAGTGGTATTGTCCTTGAGAAGTGCTTCATCTGTGTTGTTTTAAATATTTCCTTTCCTTTTTTCGAGCAAATAGGGATGCTAGCATTTAGTTGTCCTCTTGTCTTTGCACAATAGGATCATCTTCCTCTGAAGAAGAATATGGAGTGTGTGAAGTGACTAGTTCCGATTATGCCAGGATGAAGAAGCCCTGTCTATCTGCTCATCAGAAGGAGCAGTTGAAGGATTGTTACATTACTCCCCACAAGGCCAAACTAACTTTAGCTCAGAAGGACTGACAAATCTCCATTTTTTTGCTGTGATGCGTGAGTACATTGTTGTTCTAGGATTCTCATCAAAAGGAGCAGTCGAAGGATGGTTACATTACTCCCCACAAGACCAAACTAACTTCAGCTCAGAAGGACTGACAAATCCCCATTTTTTTGCTGTGATGCGCGGGTACAATGTTGTTCTAGGATTCTTTCTGGTGAGTTCCATTTTTCTAAAAGTGTGCTCTACATGGACCATGTAGGTGCATGTTTAAACTGTCAATTCATAGTAAATTTTGCTTTATACTAATAATTTTTTTGTATTTGTGCAAACAGGGGTGATCAGCTTGATTTGAATGGGAACTGCACAAAATGTTCATGAATACATTGAATTATTCATTTCCACCACAAGAAAGGAGGTGCCGATAAGTTCAAGGCATTGCAACATATAAGGGCGAAATCATACAAGCTACGCGTGAATTTGGTTGATTTTGGTGGGACTACACAAAAAGAACAGTTGGTTTATATAGCACGAGGTGCCATGTCAATGTCCGAACTGATGGCAAACCCTGCCCATTCCACAATCGTAGGCATTTGATATTTTGGAATGGGACAACCTTGTCAAATTTTTCTCATTGATTTTAAGACATGCGTTTGATATTTTCGAATGGGACGCCCTTGTTGTCAGCAGCGTTGATCAATTTTTTCTTTATTCTTTTGTTGTGAAGTAAATATTGCCTCTAACATGTGAGTCGCTGAGATGCGTAATCATCAATTGTTTTGAATGTTCTCTATGAATTGCCAGCCCTGTGTGTTTGATTGCAATGTACAGAAACGCTAAAAAGCTGCTCAAACTCTTTGTACTCCTTCTGTTCATTTTTAGTCCGCACATTGTGAAAGTGCATACTTTTTTGTATAAGATTGGTCAAAGTAGAGATACTTTGACTGCAGACAAAACTTGTATAGAAAGGACCGGAGGGAGTACTTGTGAAACTGCTGCAAACGAGGTGATCACCCTGGGAATAATGCTAGTACGTATTGTTTTGCATGTTCATCCAATGCCAGTGATACAGGAATTCGGACTAATCGAAATAAATTCATTCATACACGGTTAGATTTCATAAAAACATGCCAGATTTAATTACATTTCATACATTCTTCAACTAAAAAGGGGTGTTTGTGGCCGCATGCATCTCCCAGATGCACAGGCCGAGGGTCATCCTCCTTTTCTAAAAAACTAAAAAGGGGTGCGCTGGAGGTATAATTAGGCCCCGTTCGGAAGTCCTCCTGATTCAAGAAATCCACGTCTCCAGCTTCCAACGCCAGCTTCCAGCTTCTCCGTGAGGTGCTGCGTGCATTCGGGAGGCTGTGGCCAGCTTCTCCCTCCGCTGTATGCGCTGGCGATGGGCTACAGGGACATGGGCTGTTTGGGAATGAAGATGGTGACATGGGCCGCCGGCCCAGTTCGGAGTGAAAGGCATGGAAGCGTCCATGTCTACTCGCTGGCTCGTACAGGAGCTCGGGAGGAAATAGATCGAACCGGTATGCAACTTAGCGGTGGCATTCCCATGTAATTTCAACGAAGTCCAACTTCTCGTTTCGAGCTGGAAGCTGGGAGCTGGGTTCGACTAGCTTCTCGTTTTTGCACTGGCAGGGTCGTTTGCTCCGCGAAGCCAACTTCTTGGAGCTGCCGCGTTCGGGACGGCTCCACGCGCTGAGCCTAGAAGCTCGGAGCAGGAGAGGTTCCGAACGGGGCCTTAATTAACCGAAGCTACCCACCTGTGTCTCGCTGAGCCAAACAGAAGCTTCAGTGACTTAACTGCAGGTGCAGTTGCATAACTGACATGTGGCCTGTTGGGCCGACGTGTCAGTCAGCCAACTGCACCAGCAGTTAAGTAGAAGAAGCGTTCTTCTCCATCGTAGCTCTCCGACTCCACGTCGCGGCCAAGAAGCTAACCGGCCGTCAATGGTCAACCCGCCTAGCTTGGCTTCAACCGGAGGGTAGCAGCGGTGGCCTTACTTGGACCCGAGCTGCGGCGACCTACCATACTCTTCCTCGTTTTCTGTGTGGCACGACCACGTTGGCAGTGGGGCGGGGCCTCGGCGGAGCCGGCGATGTCCTTTGTTTCGTTGCCGGCGGGCGGCGCCTCAGCGGAGCGGTGGAAATCCTCCCCCATGTTGCCGGTAGGGTGGGGCCTCGGCTGAGCCAGCGATGTCCTCTGCCTCGTTGTTGGCGGGGCGGGGCCTCGGCGAGCCGGCGGTGTCCTCTGCCTCATTGTTGGCGCCGCAGGGCCTCGTCGGAGCAGGGTGTCATCGACGCCAGCAGAGTGGGGACTCATTGGAGCCGGCATTGTCCACTGCCTCGTCCTCGGTCTCGCCAAACAGCACCTCGCCTGCTTCATCGCCCTCTTTGCTACCCTCTTTGTAGGCGGCCGCAGCCACCGCCACTCGCATGTGGTACTGCCAGTGCTCGAGGCGGCCCTTGCGGCGGAGCGGTACGAGTCGAGCAGCGCCTCCTATTCCGCCTGCTCCGCGGCGATCTGCTCCTCCGCCTGCAGGTGCTCCTAGAGGAGATGGTGGTTGTAGGCGGCGTCGGCCTGCACCTCCCGGAACTGCTCCTCACGCATCTGCCTCACCCTGTCCATATATTGGGCACGGGCCTCGCCGATGGTCATGGTGCAATGCACCGGCGAGGATGGCATGGAGGAGGGGGTTGGCGCCGAATCGTCGACTACCATGTTATCCATTGGGAAGCCATCATCCTCCGGCTGCCTGCCGTCCAGCAAGTCGGCAACAATGGATGCCATCTCCTTGTGGTCCGTCATCCGCTCGTCCCAAAGAGCCTGGAGCGCAAGGAAGCCATGGTGGGCAGTAGTGGTGTGGACAGGAGAAAGGGAACGGATGTGGATGACTGCGGCTATGGCCGGCGCAGCAGTTTATATAGCAATGGTGGGCGGGTGGAGGGACGGACGTGTGGCGCCACAGTAGCTGCCTCGGCAACACCGTATCATTAATGTGTGCAGCAGATGGACGGACGGATGACACTTGTGTCGTTTGAAGGCGGAGCAATCGCCTGCACCGGGAAGCGGGGCGGCCGGCGCTGACTGTTTCGGGCGGAAAGCGCGCGCGGGCGAGGAGATGACTTTACTTGGATAGGATGACAATGGGGACCCATCAGGTCCATAGCCTCACGTACGCAAGTGCCTCCTTATTATATATATATATATATATATATATATATATATATATATATATATATATATAACTATAATTTATTTTGCTTCCTCCTGGTTTCCTGACATCACGGTCCCACACCATTGTCAACCTATGTACTCCCTCCTTTTCGGTTTATAGGGCTTATCTCAAAATTTTAGTTTTTCCATTTTATAAGGCTCAATTTGGTTGTTTTCCATCACATGTTCATATTCCAAGGTGCATTAAATCATTACATGCAAGTATTAAGAGAAAATTGACCAATGCATGTACTTTATGCATGCATGCATTGCAATTAATGCATTGATAAACATAATTTTTTGAGGATAACAAGAGCATTAATTAGGTGCTTTTGCAAAACTACAATAAGTATTCCACCACTCGCCATCTACCTTGATTGGTGAGATTTTTGAATTGAGCATTATAAACCGGAAAGGAGCGAGTAGTCAATAAACGAGAGAATTGCACAAGAAGCGGCCGACAGCTGGGACCAAGCAGCTCGAGCAGTATTTGTGTTTTTGAGGTGTGAGCACTGCAGAGTTTTTCGATGTTTACCCCAGATATTATTTTTTCTCCTCTGAACAACAACGAAAACATCGCTGCAGGTATTAATTGGGCGGGCTGTGGCCCATCTAGCCCAGGCCAGATATCCAGCACAGATATTAATATTTTTCAAGCTGAAAATGGCTAGCCCAGCTATACTTTTTTTTGACGAATACCCAGGCAAGGTCAAGTTGTTATTCTCCGCCCCGTTGGGCTGCAAATCTTTCCTAGGAGGGATGCATTAGGCTTAACAAGAAAATTGGCTTTAAGAAATAATACATGGGATGTAATTATAAAAACTGGGTAGTAACTATAAAAAAATGCACCAAACAGTGATTACTTTATAAAATATTATTTTTGGAATATTGAAAATTTTAATTTCATTAATTGTTGTGAGCGCAATGTTTCATTGGATTTTTACGTAATATAAATTTATATTGAAAGTATATTTAATCTAACTAGAAATTTCGGGATAAAAATATTCGGATCCCATCAAAATGTGGGAAATTTTATTGAATTCTGTTTTGAACGGTTGGTTGAAATGGGCTGTACTTTTAACAAACTATAAATGGGTTGTAGTAAATTCGATTAGAATCCAAAAATGGGCTACACATTCTTACAAATCTCAAATGGGCTATAAGTTCTCTGCCACACACTTCTGGCCTTTCTAAGTTGACGCGTCCCCTAAAAAAACAGAGTTGACGCGTCTGCAAGGCTTTGTCAACTTATATTCAACACACGGTTCTAGCAGCAGTGGCCGTTGGATGTCCATCCCAAAGATGTCGTGCTTCTTCTTCAATCTCGAATATTCTAGCTTCACCCGCCCAAAAAATGATTCCTCCCCCTGACATCTGGGGCGCACCGTTTCGAAAGCTGACCTGTGGGCCTACTAAGTTGACGTACCAAGGGCTTTGTCAACTTAGTCAATAATAAACGATTCTAGCTGCAGTGACCGTACGATGTCCATCCAACGGCCATCGTGCTTCTTCAACCTCTGTTCTTCTTGCTCCAACCGCCCAAAGCAGCGTCGGTCATGCCGCCTGCTCCTGCCTCCCGTGGCCGGTTGTGCTGCCGGGGAGGCCTCACCGCCCCCTACTACTCCCACCGCTGGCCAGGCCATCCCTCCACTCACCAACACCCCCTGTTATTCTGCGGCGACGACAGCGCAGCCGAACCAGTGAACCCTCGTACTCCTCTCCGCGTGTGCATCCACTGCCGCGTCTTCCCCGGCTCCGCATCGTCCCCTTCCTAGGCCTCGCCGTCATCCACCGCCGTGGTGCTCTCGGCCCGACGTGGTCAACGCGGTCAAGGAATGACTTCCATCGGACGTGGACTATACATGGAGAGGCTGACAGCTGGGTCCACGGCAACCGCAAGGAAGTGCCTCCTTATTACGCGCAAAATAATTATTCCTCCACCTGACAGCGTGGACCCACCGGACGGGCCACCGTATTTCGCGAGAAAAATGATTCGCCCCCTGACTGCTGGGACCCACGAGCTACATCTTCGCACGCAAGGAAGTGCGTCCGGGAAAAAACCGATTCGCCCCCCTGAATGCTGGGACCCACCAGCTACATCTTCGCACGCAAGGAAGTGCGTCCGAAAAAAATGATTCACCCCCCGACTGCTAGGACCCACCAGCTACACCTTCGCACGCAAGGAAGTGCGTCCGGGCAAAAAAAAATGATTCGCCCCCCTGACTGCTGGGACCCAGCAGCTACACCTTTGCATGCAAGGAAGTGCGTCCAGGCAAAAAAAAAACAATTCACCCCCCTGACAGCTGGGATCCAGCAGCTACACCTTCACATGCAAGGAAGTGCGTCTGGGCAAAAAAAAAACAATTCGCCCCCCTGACTGCTGGGACCCACCAGCTACATCTTCGCAGGCAAGGAAGTGCCTGACAGTCGGGACCCACCTGGTCGAAGCTTATGTAGCGTTGTCATCCTGGTCGCGAACGTGTACGTACATACTGGTCGATGTAGAGGCGTGCACGTGTCGTAGTAGAGGCGCGCACGTAGCATGTACCGTACGTACAACAGACGGGGTGCAAGAAAGAAAATACGGCCACGTATGTGTACATACGGGCGAGGTCTCGAACGCTTAGTCGCGCATACGTACGGCGAGGGCTCGTGTTCATGGGGAGGCAACAGAATGCGTCGTGTTCATCGGGAGGCAACAGAATGCGTCGTGTTCATCGGGAGGCAACGGAACGCACGGTGTTCATCGGGAGGCAACGGAACGTGTGGGAGACAACCGGCTTGGACGGAACAGGCGATGGAAACGAGGCCTGTCGTACCGCAGAACGGAGGATACGGCCTTGTGTTCGACCGGCCACGTTCAGAACGGGGTCCTGTTGATCGGGAGGGGTGTGGAGTACCGCAAAACGGAGGAAACAGACCTCCTATGGTCGAAGCGGGGGTCCTGTTGATCGGGAGGGGTGTGGCGTACCGCAAAACAGAGGAAACGGACCTCCTACGGTCGAAACGGGGGTCCTGTTGAACGGGAGGGGTGTGGCGTACCGCAAAACGGAGGAAACGGACCACCTACAGTCGAAATGGGGGTCCTGTTCATCGGGAGGGGTGTGGCGTACCGCAAAACGGAGGAAACGAACCTCCTACGGTCGAAACGGGGGTCCTGTTCATCGGGAGGGGTGTGGCGTGCCACAAAACGGAGGAAACGGACCTCCTACGGTCGAAACGGGGGTCCTGTTCATCGGGAGGGGTGTGGCGTAACGCAAAACGGGACTCCACGGGATACTGTTCATCTCCACCGTCGAACTCCTCCAGCCTCCATGGGCTACCGTCAACTCCTCCAGCCTCCACGGGCTCCTGTTCATCCAGCCTCCACCGCGCGCTACTCCACTGGCTACTGTTCAACCACCCCTCCACCATCTACTATTCATCTAACCCTCCACCGTCTACTGTTCATCCAGCCCTCCACACCACGGGGTCCTGTTCAACCACCCCTCCACGGCCACCCCTCCATCGTGTATTGTTCATCTAGCCCTCCACACCACGGGGTCCTGTTCATCCAGAGGCAACTCCACCACTCACTGTTCATCCAACCCCCCCCCCCCCCCCCCGCAACACTCACTGTTCATCCAATCGATCGACTTCAGTTAGCAGCAGTAGCGAAGGAATCGCTCCATCGGGTTCAGTTAACAGCCATCGATCGATCGCTCGGGTTCATTAACGCGTAGCCTACAGTGCAATCGCTCGGGTTCAGTTAGAGCCCAACGCCTTGTTCGGGTTCATTTACAGCCAACGCCTCGCACACACGCGCGTACGTCTACGAGAGAAACGCGCATCGCTCGGCCCCCGACCTCCCACCGTAACCGGCAACTCCCGAAATTTTCCTCCCCCTCGCTTCTACCACGGTTTTTTCCGTCATGGACGGCCCAAAGAATGTCATGCAGCTACGTCTCCGGCCCACTCAGGACGAAAAGCCCATTTTTTGTCATGATTTTTTGTCATAGAAGTGGGAGCCCACCACGTATATGATGATACCGGGTTTTGTCACAATTATCGTCATAGAAGTGTCATATGTATGACAGAAAAAAATTTTGTTCGGCCCAAAATGTCACGGATGTGTCTTTTTTTTGTAGTGATTAGCAGTCTCACCACAGAAGTAGATAACATGCCCATCTAAATTATCATCCAAGAGATCTTTAATCATAGAAATACTAGGTTCAACTTTAATTTGCTCAGGAGGTGTATAAGTCCTAGTATTACTCTTATGAACAACAGTCGAAGTTTTAGCATGATCCTTTATCCTAACAAGAAAAGGTGGTTTCTCAACATAAGTAGTAGGAATAAAAGGATCACTAGAGGTGACAATCTTTTCTTCAACTGTAATAGGTGCAACTACTTTTACTTCAACGGGAGGATTATATTTAAACCACTTCTTCGCAGGGAGATCAATGTGAGTAGCAAAAGATTCACAGAAAGAAGCTACTATCTCAGAGTCAAGTCCGTATTTAGCGCTAAATCCACGAAAAGCATCGGTATCCATAAAAGATTTAACACAATAAAACTTAGGTGTCATATCTGATTCCTTACCATCATCGGAACCCCAATTTTCAGAGTTGCATTTAATTCTTTGCAATAAGTCCCATTTGAATTCAATTGTCTTCAGCCTTTAAGAACCAGCACAGGAAGTACCGAGCATGTTGCAATCATTGAGAGAAAGACGAGCATAAATTTTTTGAATAATCATTTCTCTGGAGAGCTCATGATTGGGGCATGAATATAACATTGACTTAAGCCTCCCCCAAGCTTGAGCGATGCTTTCTCCTTCGCGAGGCCAGAAATTATATATGTAATTACGATCACGATGAACAAGATGCATAGGGTAGAACTTCTGGTGAAATTCCAACTTCAATCGTTTATAATTCCAAGATCCCGTATCATCACATAGCCTATACCATGTCAATGCATCACCATTCAAAGATAAAGGGAAGAGCTTCCTTTTGACAACATCATCGGGTATACCTGCAAGCTTAAATAATCCACAAACTTCATCCACAAAGATAAGGTGTAAATCGGGATGCAATGTTCCATCTCCTGCAAATGGATTAGCTAGCAGTTTCTCTATCATACCCAAAGGAATTTCAAAGTAAACATTTTCAGTAGGTTCAGTAGGTTGAGGAGCAACTCTTTGCTCTGCTGGTCAGGGTGAAGATGCCCCAAACAAGCCCCTAAAGGATTAGTTTCCATAGTGACAAGTAACAGAAAATTTCAGCACACTATATAAATGTTGCCTTACCAAGTTCCACTCACCAAAAGTGCTACACTCCCTGACAAACAGCGCCAGAAAAGAGTCTTGATGACCCACAAGTGTAGGGGATCTATCGTAGTCCTTTCAATAAGTAAGAGTGTCGAACCCAACGAGGAGAAGAAGGAAATGATAAGCGGCTTCCAGTAAGGTTTTCTCTGCAAGTACTGAAATTGTAGGTAATAGATAGTTTTGTGATAACATAAATTTTAACGAGTAACAAGCAATGAAAGTAAATAAAGTGCAGCAAGGTGGCCCAATCCTCTTTGTAGCAAAGGATAAGCCTGGACAATTTCTTATAATGAGAAAAGAGCTCCCGAGGACACATGGGAATTATCGTCAAGCTAGTTTTCATCACGCTCATACGATTCGCGTTCGGTACTTTGATAATTTGACATGTGGGTGGACTGGTGCTTGGGTACTGCCCTTACTTGGACAAGCATCCCACTTATGATTAACCCCTATTGCAAGCATCCGCAACTACAAAAGAAGTATTAAGGTAAACCTAACCACAACATTAAACATATGGATCCAAATCAGCCCCTTACGAAGAAATGCATAAACTAGGGTTTAAGCTTCTGTCACTCTAGCAACCCATCATCTACTTATTACTTCCCAATGCCTTCCTCTAGGCCCAAATAATGGTGAATTGTCATGTAGTCGACGTTCACATAACACCACTAGAGGAAAGACAACATACATCTCATCAAAATATCGAACGAATACCAAATTCACATGACTACTAATAGCAAGACTTCACCCATGTCCTCAGGAACAAACGTAACTACTCACAAAGCATATTCATGTTCATAATTAGAGGGGTAATAATATGCATTAAGGATTTGTACATATGATCTTCCACCAAGTAAACCAATTAGCATCAACTACAAGGAGTAATCAATACTACTAGCAACCCACCGGTACCAATTTGTGGTTCGGATACAAGATTGGATACAAGAGATGAACTAGGGTTTTGAGAGGAGATGGTGCTGGTGAAGATGTTGATGGAGATTGACCCTCTCCTGATGGGAGGATCGTTGGTGATAACTATGGTGATGATTTCCCCCTCCCGAGGGAAGTGTCCCCGACAGAACAGCTCTGCCGGAGCTCTAGATTGGTTCCGCCAAGGTTCCACCTCGTGGCGGCGGAGTTTCCTCCCGTAAGCTTGCCCATGATTTTTTTCTAGGGTAAAAGCCTTCATATATCAGAAGATGGACAACAGAGGGCCACCAGGGGGCCCAGGAGACAGGGGGCGTGCCCAGTAGGGGTGGGCGCCCCCCCCCCCCCCACCCTCCTGGCCAGGGTGTGGGCCCCCTGAGGTGTTTCTTCCGCTCAATAATTCTTATTAATTCCAAAAATAAGTTTCGTGGAGTTTCAGGATTTTTGGAGCAGTGCAGAATAGGTTTCCAATGTTTGCTCCTTTTCCAGCCAGAATTCCAGCTGCCGGCATTCCCCCTCTTCATGGTAAACCTTATAAAATAAGAGAGAATAGCCATAAGTATTGATATATAATGTGTAATAACATACCATAATGCAATAAATATTGATATAAAAGCATGATGCAAAATGGACGTGTCAGGCCTTTGTTGAAATTTGTACCAAAAGGCAAATTATCCTATCCAGGACTCCGATCCAAATTAACTTTGGAGAACTTCGTACCATCATGCCCTGGTTACTTCCGGCTAATGATGAAGCCATGGATTTCTTCAATACTTTGACACTAGGCAACCTCTCGGCCCCTCGGTGATCCTCAACCCTCGACCCTAGCTAGTTCACAACCTCGACCGCTCGGCGATCCACAACCCTCTCTACCCTAGTTCCCGACCCTCGAACCTCTCATTTCATGTTTGTCTAGTGTCAAAGGATTCAACAAAACCATGTCTTCATCATTAAGCAAAAGTAATAGGCGCATGATGGTACGAAGCTCTCCAAAGTTATTCTGGAACGGAATCCCAGATAGGATAATTCGCTTTTTGGTACAAAGTACAACAAGAGCCTTCCGAATATCGCTATTTGGAAGGCCTTTGCTGAAATTTGTACCAAAATGCGGATTATCCTATCCGGGACTCCGTTCCAAAATAACTTTGGAGAACTTCGTACCATGATGCCCCGGTTACTTCCGGCTAATGATGAAGCCATGTATTTCTTCAATACTTTGACACTAGGCAACCTCTTGACCCCTCGGCAACCCTCGACCCCTCGACGACCCTCGACCCTCGAACACTACTCGACCCCTCGACGACCCTCGACCCCTCGAACCATCGACCCTAAACCCTAGAACCCTCGACCCTCGACGCTAGAACCCTCGAACCCTCGAACGATCGACGACCCTCGAACCCTCGGCCCCTCGACCCTAAACCCTCGAACCCTCGACCCTAAACCCTCGAACCCTCAACCCTCGACCCTTGAACCCTCGACCCTCGAACCCTCAACCCTCGACCCTCTACGCTAGTTCCCGACCCTCGACCGCTCGGCGATCCTCGGAGAGGGGGTATATCGACCCCCCCCTCATGTATCCACATACATGCATCCATCTATGGATCATCATTGGAAAAAAATGCATACATCCATGGATCATCATTTCTCATATATATCCATCTATAGCCACATACATATCTAAATGGAAAAAAATGCTATGAAAAAAAGACATATATGAACAAAAATACATATATACTTGGTAAATATTCTATGAAACATCATCTCTCATATATATCAATGCATACATCCATGGATGATCATTGCTCATATATCCATAGTCATATATAAAAATTTTCTATATATGAACAAAAAACTTTCTATGAACAAAAAAACATTTTTGACATATTTAGCATATTCTAAATTTTCCTAACTCTTTTACAACCAGAAAAATTACTCCAACTTCATGACAGTACCCACACTCCATTTCACTAAAAACCTTCTGATCCATAGTTCAAACTTCATGAAATTTGAATCAGATTCACTAGCTCCTTCCACTCCTCTCCTTCTTCTCTCCTCTCCTTAATTCTGCTCTCCATGGGACCATGTGGGAAAGGGGAGGGGGGCTCACTTCGAGGGGGACGGCGATGGCTGGAGTCCGGCGATGAGGACGGCAGGCTCGGGGCGGCACGCGGTGAAGGGGACGGCGGGCTTAGGGCGACGCGGGGCAGCGTGGGGAGGTGAAGGCGACGGTGCGGGGTGGCGCGCGGCGACGATGTTGGGGCGCGTGCAGCGACGGGGGCGGCGGTGACGACGGCGACGATGGGCGCGGGCGACGGCGACGAGGAGCAGGGCGTCGGGGCAGAGGGCGGCGTCGGCGGCGGGTAGAATGAGGAACTGAATGAAATTTTTGACAAATGTTGTATATATAGCCAGAGCTTTGGTCCCGGTTGGTGGCACAAACCGGGACCAATGCGTCCCTTTAGTCCCGGTTTGTGCTATGAACCGGGACCAAAGGTATCTTTTCAGCAGTCCAAAGGACGGGAATCAGAGGCCTTTCGTCCCGATTGATAGCACAAACTAGGACTAAAGGGGGCCTTTGGTCCCGATTGGTAGCACAAACTGGGACCAATGCCATCCTTTAGTCCCGGTTGGTGCTACCAACCGGGACCAACGCCCTTGTGTTGCCCTTGCCCAAATGTTTAGTCCCACCCCGCTAGTTGAGAGGGGCTCGGAGTGGTTTATAAGCCGCACTGCGGCTGCCCTCTCGAGCTCCTCTCAAATGCAGGCTTACTGGGCCTAATCACGTACTATGCTGCCTGTGGGCCTACTGAGCCTTTTACGGGCCTGAATCCTGGCCCATCGTTGGGTTTCTAGTCGTATTCAGGCTGTGGTAGCCCAGTAGGCGGCACCTTTTATTTTTTATTTTGTTTTCTTTTTCGCTTTATTTATTTTATTTTGTTTCTACTTACTTATTTGTTTTGTTTTCTTTTTTGCTTTATTTATTTTATTTTGTTTCTACTTACTATTGCTATTTTTATTTATTTTATTAAAGTTTATTAGTTTTATTTTATTAAAGTATATTTTGTTTCTACTTATTTATTAAAGTTTATTTTGTTTCTACTTATTTATTTTAGTTTGTTTCTACTTATTTATTTTCTTTTATTTTTTTCTTTTTTATTTATTTATGAAAATTCTTTTATTTATTTATTTTTATTAAAGTTAATTTATTTTACTTATTTAAACTTTATTTTGTTTCTACTTATTTATTAAAGTTTATTTTGTTTCTACTTATTTATTTTATTTTGTTTCTAATTATTTATTTTCTTTTCTTTTTTGATTTTTTATTTATTTTACGAAAATTCTTTTTTTTATGTTTTGAACAGAAAATACTTTGATAATTTTAATTGCATAAATTTTATATAATTTTAGTTTCAATAATACTAGATGTTTACGAAAGCATTTCAAATGAACCCTGAAAAGGTTGAAAGTTGGCATGGTATAATTATTTCACCCACATAGCATGTGCTAAAAAGTTGAGAGGGTTACGAAAAAAACTGGATGCACTTCGTGTACAAAACAGACAATCTCTTTGGAAGTATCAGGGTTTCGGACGAAAACTCATCTGTTACAAAGGGATTTCACTTGTTCAAATGTAACTGCAGTGATATTCTACATCAAAGGCATCATCATAATAGTTGTTGATAGAAAGTCTTCACTTTTTCTTCGCTTGTGTTCTTTACTTATTGCGCCGTAACCATGGATAATCTTCATCGTTTAACAGGGTGCTTGGGTCAGCCTTGACTTTGAAGGGAGGAATTTCATGAAACTTTTCATAATCTTCAGACACGTCTGTCTTGCCCTCCAATCCCACGATGTCTCTTTTTCCTGAAAGAACTATGTGGCGCTTTGTCTCATCGTATGATGTATCTGCTTCCCTATCTTTTCTTTTTCTCGGTTTGGTAGATATGTCCTTCACATAGAAAACCTGCGCCACATCATTAGCTAGGACGAATGGCTCGTTTGTGTACCCCAGATTGTTCAGATCCACTGATGTCATTCCGTACTGTAGGTCTACATGTACCCCGCCTCCTGATAGATTGACCCATTTGCACTTAAACAAAGGGACCTTAATATCATTTCCATAGTCAAGTTCCCATATGTCCACTATGTAACCATAATATGTGTCCTTTCCCCTCTTGGTTGTTGCATCAAAGCGGACACCACTATTTTGGTTGGTGCTCTTTCGATCTTGGGCGATCGTGTAAAATGTATTCCCATTTATCTCGTACCCTTTGTAGGTCATTACAGTCGAAGATGGTTCCCTCGCCAACGAGTACAGGTCATTAGAAACAGTTTTGTCACACCTGAGACGTGTTTGGAACCAACTGCCGAAACTCCTGATGTGTTCACATGTAATCCAGTCTTCACACTAGCCCGGGTGTTTGGTGCACAAAATGTTTTTGTGTTCATCGACATACGGGGTCACCAAGGTAGAATTCTGTAGAACCGTTTAGTGTACTTGAGACCAAGAATGCCCGTCCCTACATACTATTGACTCCCCTCCTAGCGTGCCTTTGCCACCCAGTTTCCCATCATACCGCGATTGAGGGAGACCTATCGTCTTAAGGTCAGGAATGAAGTCAACACAAAACCCAATGACATCCTCTATTTGATGGCCCATGGAGATGCTTCCTTCTGGCCTAGCACGATTACGGACATATTTCTTTAGGGCTCCCATGAACCTCTCAAAGGGGAACATATTGTGTAGAAATACAGGGCCTAGAACGACAATCTCGTCGACTAGAAGAACTAGGACGTGCATCATGATATTGAAGAAGGATGGTGGGAACACCAACTCGAAACTGACAAGACATTGCGCCACATCACTCCTTAACATTGGTAGGATTTATGGATCGATCACCTTATGAGAGATTGCATTGAGGAATGAACATAGCTTCACAATGGCTAATCGAACGTTTTCCGATAGAAGTCCCCTCAATGCAACCGGAAGTAGTTGCGTCATAATCACGTGGCAGTCATGAGACTTTAGGTTCTGGAACTTTTTCTCTGCCATATTTATTATTTCCTTTATATTTGACGAGTAGCCAGATGGGACCTTCATACTGAGCAGGCATTCAAAGAAGATTTCCTTCTCTTCTTTGGTAAGAGCGTAGCTGGCAGGACCTTCATACTGCTTTGGAGGCATGCCGTCTTTTTCGTGCAAATGTTGCAGGTCCTCCCGTGCCTCCGATGTATCTTTTGTCTTCCCATACACGCCCAAGAATCCTAGCAGGTTCACGCAAAGGTTCTTCATCACGTGCATCACGTCGATTGAAGAGCGGACCTCTTGGTCTTTCCAGTAGAGTAGGTCCCAAAATATATATTTCTTCTTCCACATGGGTGTGTGTGCCTCAGCGTCACTCTAAACAGATAGTCCGCTGGGACCCTTTCTGAAGATTACTTTTAAATCATTGACCATAACAATTACGTGATCACCGGTACCCATGGCGGGCTTCTTCCGGTGATCTGCCTTGCCTTTGAAGTGCTTGCCTTTCTTTCGATAGTGATGGTTGGTCGGAAGGAATCGACGATGCCCCTGGTAAACATTCTTCCTACATTTGTCCAGGTATATACTTTGGGTGTCATCTAAATAGTGCGTGCATGCGTGGTATCCCTTGTTTGTCTGTCCTGAAAGGTTACTGAGAGCAGGCCAATCATTGATGGTGACAAATAGCAACGCATGCAGGTCAAATTCCTCCTGTTTGTGCTCATCCCACGCACGTACACCGTTTCCAATCCACAGCTGTAATAGTTCTTCAACTAATGGCCTTAGGTACACATCAATGTCGTTGCCGGGCTGCTTAGGGCCTTGGATGAGAACTGGCATCATAATGAACTTCCGCTTCATGCACAGCCAAGGAGGAGGCTTATAGACACATAGAGTCACGGGCCAGGTGCTGTGATTGCTACTCTGCTCCCCGAAAGGATTAATGCCATCCGCGCTTAAACCAAACCATATGTTCCTTGCGTCTCCTACAAACTCCTCCCAGTACTTTCTCTTGATTTTTCTCCACTGCGACCCGTCAGCGGGTGCTCTCAACTTCCTGTCTTTCTTACGGTCATCTGTGGGCCATCACATCAACTTGGCATGCTCTTTGTTTCTGAACAGGCATTTCAACCATGGTATTATAGGAGCATACCACATCACCTTGGTAGGAACCCTCTTCTGGGGGCGCTCGCTGTCAACATCACCAGGGTCATCTCATCTGATCTTATACCGCAATGCACCACATACCGGGCATGCGTTCAAATTCTCGTACGCACCACGGTATAGGATGCAGTCATTAGGGCATGCATGTATCTTATGCACCTCCAATCATAGAGGGAAAACAACCTTCTTTGTTGCATACGTACTTTCGGGCAATTCGTTATCCTTTGGAAGCTTCTTCTTCAATATTTCCAATAGCTTCTCAAATCCTTTGTCAGACACACCATTCTCTGCCTTCCACTGCAGCAATTCCAGTATGGTACCAAGCTTTGTGTTGCCATCTTCACAATTGGGGTACAAACCTTTTTTGTGATCCTCTAGCATGCAATCGAACTTCACCTACTCCTTTTCACATTCGCACTGACTCCTTGCATCAACAATGACCCGACAAAGATCATCATTGGGCACATCGTCTAGTTCCTCTTGATCTTCAACAGCTTCCCTCGTTGCAGCATCACCGTATTCAGGGGGCACATAATTGTCATCGTCCTATTCTTCTTCGCTGTCTTCCATCATAACCCCTATTTCTCCATGCTTGGTCCAAACATTATAGTGTGGCATGAAACTCTTCTCAAGAAGGTGGATGTGAAGGATTTTCTGGTTAGAGTAAGACTTCGTATTCTCACAGATATGGCATGGACAACACATAAAACCATTCTGCTTGTTTGCCTGAGCCACTTCGAGAAAATCATGCACGCCCTTAATGTACTCGGAGGTGTGTCTGTCACCGTACATCCATTGCCGGTTCATCTGTGTGCATTATATATAATTAAGTGTGTAAAAAATCATTACCGAACATCATGAATAGATAATTAAGTGACCAAATTAATATAAGTTCACATCACATTAAAACCAAAGCACATACATAGTCCCCTCATACCGCAATTTAGGGAGACCTATCTTCTTCAGGCCAGGAATGAAGTCAACACAAAACCCGATGACATCCTCTGTTTGATGGCCCATGGAGATGCTTCCTTCTGGCCTAGCACGGTTACGGAGATATTTCTTTAGGACTCCCATGAACCTCTCAAAGGGGTACATATTGTGTAGAAATACGGAGTCCAGAATGACAATCTCGTCAACTAGATAAACTAGGACGTGCGTCATGATATTGAAGAAGGATGGTGGAAACACCAGCTCGAAAATGACAAGACATTGCACCACATCACTCCTTAGCCTTGGTATGATTTCTGGATCGATCACCTTCTGAGAGATTGCATTGAGGAATGCACATAGCTTCACAATAGCTAATCGGACATTTTCCGGTAGAAGCCCCCTCTATGCAACCGGAAGCAGTTGCGTTATAATCACGTGGCAGTCATGAGACTTTAGGTTCTGAAACTTTTTGTCTGCCATATTTATTATTCCTTTTATATTAGACGAGAAGCCAGTCGGGACCTTCATACTAAGCAGGCATTCAAAGAAGATTTTATTCTCTTCTTTGGTAAGAGCATAGCTGGCAGGACCGTCATACTGCTTTGGAGGCATGCCGTCTTTTTCGTGCAAACGTTGTAGGTCCTCCCGTGCCTCAGCTGTATCTTTTGTCTTCCCATACACGCTCAAGAAGCCTAGAATATTCACGCAAAGGTTCTTCGTCACGTGCATCACGTCGATCGAAGAGCGGACCTCTAGGTCTTTCCAGTAGGGTAGGTCCCAAAATATAGATTTCTTCTTCCACATGGGTGCGTGTCCCCCAGCGTCACTCGGAACAGCTAGTGCGCCGGGACCCTTTCCAAAGATTACGTGTAAATCATTGACCATAGCAAGTACGTGATCACCGGTACGCATGGCGGGCTTCTTTCGGTGATCTGTCTCGCCTTTGAAATGATTGCCTTTCTTTCGACATTGATGGTTGGTCGGAAGAAATCGGCGATGGCCCAGGTACACATTCTTCCTGCAGCTTGCCAGGTATATACTATTGGTGTCAAGTAAATAGTGCGTGCATGCGTGCTATCCCTTGTTTGTCTGTCCTGAAAGGTTACTCAGAGCGGGCCAATCGTTGATGGTCACGAACAACAACGCCTTTAGGTTAAATTCCTCCTGTTTGTGCTCATCCCACGTAAGTACACTGTTTCCATTCCACAGTTGTAAAAGTTCTTCAACTAATGGCCTTAGGTACACATCAATGTCGTTGCCGGGTTGCTTAGGGCCTTGGATGAGAACTGGCATCATAATGAACTTCCGCTTCATGCACATCCAAGGAGGAAGGTTATACATACATAGAGTCACAGGCCAGGTGCTGTGATTGCTGCTCTGCTCCCCGAAAGGATTAATGCCATCCGCGCTTAAAGCAAACCATACGTTCCTTGTCTCACTTGCAAACTCATCCCAGTACTTTCTCTCGATTTTTCTCCACTGCGACCCGTCAGCGGGTGCTCTCAACTTCCCGTCTTTCTTACGGTCCTCACTGTGCCATCGCATCAACTTGGCATGCTCTCCATTTCTGAACAGACGTTTCAACCGTGGTATTATAGGAGCATACCACATCACCTTCGCAGGAACCCTCTTCCTGGGGGGCTCGCCGTCAACATCATCAGAGTCATCTCGTCTGATCTTATACCGTAATGCACCGCATACTGGGCATGCGTTCAGATCCTTGTACGCACCGCGGAAGAGGATGCAGTCATTAGGGCATGCATGTATCTTCTGCACCTCCAATCCTAGAGGGCATACAACCTTCTTTGCTGCGTATGTACTGTTGGACAATTCGTTATCCTTTGGAAGCTTCTTCTTTAATATTTTCAGTAGCTTCTCAAATCCTTTGTCAGGCACAGCATTCTCTACCTTCCACTGCAGCAATTCCAGTACGGTACCAAGCTTTGTGTTGCCATCTTCGCAATTGGGGTACAACCCTTTTTTGTGGTCCTCTAACATGCGATCGAACTTCAGCTTCTCCTTTTGACTTTCGCATTGCGTCCTTGCATCGACAATGACCCGACGGAGATCATCATCATCGGGCATATCGTCTGGTTCCTCTTGATCTTCAGCAGCTTCGCCCGTTGCAGCATTATCGTGCACATCGTCTGGTTCCTCTTGATGTTCAGTAGCATCACCGTATTCAGGGGGCACATAGTTGTCATCGTACTCTTCTTCTTTGCCGTCTTCCATCATAACCCCTATTTCTCCGTGCCTCGTCCAAACATTATAGTGTGGCATGAAACCCTTGTAAAGCAGGTGGGTGTGGAGGATTTTCCGGTCAGAGTAAGACTTCGTATTCCCACATATAGGGCATGGACAACACATACAACCATTCTGCTTGTTTGCCTCAGCCACTTCGAGAAAATCATGCGCGTCCTTAATATACTCGAAGGTGTGTCTTGAACCGTACATCCATTGCCGGTTTATCTACGTGCATTATATATAATTAAATGTGTCAAAAGTCATTACAGAACATCATGAATAGATAATTAAGTGACCAAATTAATAGAAGTTCATCATCACATTAAAACCAAAGTACATACATAGTTCTCATCTAATAACATAAAGCTCTGCAGAGCATCTAAATTAATTAAACCATACACTGAAACTATGTAAAACATTTCAATACGAAAACAAATGCGATCATAATCGCAACCAATGTAACAACTGATCCAACGGCATAATGATACCAAGCCTCGGTATGAATGGCATATTTTCTAATCTTTCTAATCTTCAAGCGCATTGTATCCATCTTGATCTTGTGATCATCGACGACATCCGCAACATGCAACTCCAATATCATCTTCTCCTCCTCAATTTTTCTAATTTTTTCCTTCAACAAATTGTTTTCTTCTTCAACTAAATTTAACCTTTCGACAATAGGGTCGGTTGGAATTTCCGGTTCAACAACCTCCTAGATAAATAAAATCTATGTCACATTGGTCGGCATAATTGTCACAAACAATAAATGAACCAATAGTTATGAAAAGATAATATATACCACATCTGAATCATAGACAGGACGAGGGCCGACGGGGGCGGATACCAAAACCATCGCACTATATAAGATGCAATAATAAAAGTAAGAAAATTATACAAGTATCTATATAAATATACAAGTAAGATTTTTTTTTCCTTTCAGAAAGAAGATAAGAACAAGAGGCTCACCACGGTGGTGCCGGCGACGAGATCGGCGCGGGCGATCGACGGCGGTGAAGACGGGGACGGGACGTGACAGACCGCTAAACCTAGACAAATATTGAGGAAAATGGAGCTTGGAGGTCGAGCTTGGAGAGGAGAAAGCTTAAGTAGTGTGGCTCGGGCATTCCATCGAACACCTCGTGTGCATAGAAGGTGAGCTAGAGCACCACAAAGCTCTCCCCTCGCCGGCCACGAAAAACAAAGCACTGGGAGTGCTCTGCTCGCGGGCGAGGGGTAGATATAGGCAACTAATTGGTCCCGATTCGTGCCACGAACCGGGACTAAAGGGCAGCCTTTGGTCCCGGTTCACTACACCAACCGGGACCAATGGTTGTGGGCCAGGAACGAGGCGCATTGGTCCCGGTTCGTCCCACTAACCGGAACCAATAGGTCCAGCCGAACCGGGACCAATGGCCCACGTGGCCCGGCCGGCCCCCGAGGCTCACGAACCGGGTCCAATGCCACCATTGGTCCCGGTTCTGGATTGAACCGGGACTAATGGGCTGACCCGGCCTGAACCATTGCCCCCTTTTCTACTAGTGGTAGTTGAATCCTTTTTCTGTTTTGTAAATATTTCTTAGGTGGTCAAATGCTTGGATAATAGTGTTCAAGTGAAAAAAGAAGCAGGCAAGCTGCCATTCTACAGAAATGTGTAATAGTGTCTTAATAACATAAATAGGAAATCTACGTGTTTGACCGTGTCGAGCCCGTCAAAGAAATTTGGAAAATGATCTACGTGTTTTATGTGTTTAATCAAAAAGGCTATCTTAAGCTCACTTCCTCACTTGATAGCTAGTGTTAGAGTGCCGGGCGTATGGGTAGCGTATTGAATTTATTTGTGTACTTAGTGAGATTATTACTCCCTCCTTGTCAAATTATAGTGCATATAGAATTTGATCAAAGCTAAGCTTAAAATATAGTGAAATTATTACTCCCTCCTTAGAAGGTCTTTCCCTTCTAGACCAGTTCTAGCATAAATCTGAATGCCCTCAAACATGTACGCTGGCGTTTGGAGGCGTTTCAGAATGCCTCCAAATAATATTCATATGTGTTGTAGTTAAGCTTTGTAAACATTGACTAAGCTTATTGAAAAAGAAATGTATGAGTATTTATAATACTTATCATTAGTTTCATCAAGAAATATATTTACATAAACACTCATAAATTAATCAGGGATAAGTAACACTGGATCTTTCCTAATTACTATTGGTCAAATCTTCATAGACTCAAAAGTAACCAAGGGGTACGCATGTCGGTGTCCGTGTGTGTGCGCATGCGGTTCATCTGCCCATGGGAGGCAATCACCCGGTCAACTAGACCATTGATGGAGTGTGTTGCTGCACCCGTCTATTTTGGCACTTATAATTGTTAGTGGTGTGACATAATTTGTGTACACCTGTTTGCAATGTTTTGAAGTATTGTGTTTTCTTATAGTTTGTGATTATCTCCGTTACTTTTCAAAAAATGTGTGTATAAGAGCGGAATCGTTGCTCTAATGGACTCTTGTTGGTTCATGTTTGGGTTTCAAGTGTATGAGTTTGAATTAGGGTGATTGATGGATACATGTTTTTTGCGATTAAAAAAGCTCCCTGGCAAAGGCCCACATCACAACATAAAAATAAATAAAATACCGAGAACAAAAGGCATTTTTAATAAATAAATAATAGGTATAAATACTGAAGATTTGGACGACACATATTATCTAAACAATCTCAATGCAATTCTTACTTTGTTAATGGCCCACAAGAAATTTTACATTACTCTCCTCCCTCCATTGCTAAATATAAGTCTTTTTAGAGATTCCACAACAAACTACGTACAGATGTATATAGACATATTTTAGAGTGTAGATTCACTCATTTTGCTCTTTATGTAGTCCATAGTGAAATCTCTAAAAAGACTTATATTTAGGAACGGAGGGAGTAATGCATAAACGTTTTACAACTCCCAGCTGAGAAGCAATACACTCGTGCATATACCTCTTGATGCCAAGTTTACAAAAAAATGAGGATAAACATGACACTAGCACGAAGCTGACGCTTCGCCTTATTGCGACTCTTGTCGAATAACATACCTAACATTTTATCGTAGGAGTAACTCCGCTTTATCGCACAATAATCAGATGACTTAGTTCTTGATGGATGGGCTCATGGGCTGAAACTTTAAACCTAATAAGTATGCAGACCAGTTAGGAACTAAACACTTTTCTCTCAAAAAACAAAAACCTAACACTTATCCTATAACATGGGGCAAAATGTTATATCTCGCTTATAGCAAGACTAACATACGCCTCGCTGAATGTTTCACCCCCCCCCCCCCCCCACATGTAGGTACTGGGCTGGCCCATATTCATAAATTTTTTCCTCGTTCGGTATTCTCTACTCCCTCGTTACAAAATATAGTGCGCCCACGCTTCCCGAGGTTCATCTTTGACCAAAAATTTAACCAACGAGACCGACTGCGGCAGCAGCAAAAATTATATAATTGAAAACTTCTTTTGAATACGAATTCACTGGTATAATTTTTGCTCCCGCCGCAGCCGGTCTCGTTGGTTAAATTCATGGTCAAAGTTGAAGCACAGAAACCGAGGAAGCACTATATTTTGCAAGGGGGGGGGGAGTAGTTTCGATCGAGTTTGTTGGTTTTGTTAGCTCTTATGCGTTTTTTCTTTATCCTTTTTCCGTTTCTTCTCTGGTTTTTCTATTTTTCTTTGATTTTCCACTGGTTTTCTTTGTTTATGTCTCAATTTCACTTCTTTTTTCCTTAGTTTTTCACTGTTTTCTAGGATTTTTTTTCTCATTTGTACTGGGTTTCATTAGTTTTCGTATACATGAGAAATGTTTCTTCTATACACGTTTTAACATATTTCAACAACTTGATTATCATTTGTCAAATACTTGATTAACATTTTACAAATGCTTGATTACCATTTTTAAATACATGAACGAGTTTTTTCATATAGTTAGTATATTCTTTGTATACATGATCAACATTTTTCCTATACACATTTAGAAAAAATTCAAATGCTTGATTACCATTTTGAAATACATGATCAACATTTTCATACACATTGTATTGTTTTTATATACATATTTTGTATACATAAGAAATCAAACTCTATACACATTTAACATTTTCCCAATGCCTGATTAAAAAAAATCAAATACTCCCTCCGCATCAAAATAAGTGTCTCGAGCTTAGTACAACTTTGTACTAAAGTTAGTACAAAGTTGAGACACTTATTTTGGGATGGAAGGAGTACTTGATTAACAATTTTTTAATGACATTACATTTTTCAATTCATGAAAAAAATTCATACACATTGTATATATTTTTATACATTTTCAGTATACACGAGAAAAAAATCTATACATCTTTACCATGTTTCAAATGCTTTATTAACATTTTGAATATGATTAATAAACATTTTTTGGATACATGATCAACTTTTTCATACACATTGTATATTTTCATATACATGGGAAACATTTCTTCTATACACATTTACTATTTTCCAAAAGCTAGATTAATAGAGTTCAAATATTTTATGGAAAGTGTTTTTCGTAATGTATATACTCCTTCCGTCCGGAAATACTTGTGGGAGAAATGAAAATCCATTTCTCTGACAAGTATCTCCAAACAGAGGGAGTATTTATAATATTTGAAAGTATAACCAAAGGTAAAGAAAAGAAAGCAAAATACAAAACAAACAAATAAAGAAAGAAAAAAGAAAAAAGTGGTTGTGGCCTTCTGCACGCTGCGCCGGCCCAGTCTCGCCCTGGCTGTGGCGAGGCTGCCCAACGTCTGCCTATAAGCGAGAGATACCACTCAAAGAAAAACGAGAGATAGGGGCGCCCAAAAAAAGAACCATACACTTTTCCGCCTGGTCTTCGTGACCACGCAAAAAATTATTGAGAATCTAGTACGTCCAGGCCAGAAAGCGCATTCGACCAGGCATATGCAGCTCTTGCAGGTCGGAGGGGACAGCATCTCACTCCCAGACAGAAACATCTCCCCTGCATCCACACAACGCACTCACGGACCTACACAGTCACCATGGCGCCAAGCAGCACCAACCGCGGCCGCCGCCGCGTGCTCCTCCTACCGCTGCCCTACCAAGGCCACATCAACCCCATGCTGCGCCTCGCCGCCGCGCTGCACTCCCGCGGCCTCGCGGTCACCATCCTCCACCCGGAGACCCGCGCGCCGGACCGCCGGAAGCTCCCGGCAGACTACCGCCTGGTCACCATCCCAGACGGCATATCTCCGGAGCTCGCCGCGTCCGAGGACATCGCGTCGTTCGTCTTCGCGCTGAACAAGAACTGCGCGGCGCCGTTCGGGGACTACCTGGCCGGCGCCCTTAGAAAGGAGGAGGAGGACGGCCGCGTCGCCTTCGTGGTCGCCGACGTGGACTGGTTCGCGCCGCTCTCCGTGGCCAGGGAGCTGGGCGTGGCCGCTCTGGCCCTCATGACCAGCAGCGCCGCCAGGTTCCTGGTGTACCTGGCGTACCCAAGCCTATCCCACAAGGGCTATTTGCCCGTCCAAGGTAAATACCAAATCGCCATTGTTGTGTTCTTTGTTTGGAGTTTGATGGTCTAGTTTATTTTTCAGTTTGTCGAACAAGAGAAAATTATAACCGATTGATACCCGCAGTGTATCTACATCACAGCGTGGCTACATCTGAACTATCATTAGCACAATAGTACTTCATCCGTCCCAAAATTCTTGTCTTATATGTATTTGTCTAAATACAGATGTATCTAGTTACGTTTTAGTGTCAGATACATCCATATCTAGACAAATCTAATACAAAATTGTTGGGACGGAGGGAGTAGTAACATGGTACTCGATGGAAAAACTTAGATCTAGGCATCTACTAGCTAGTACTACAAGTACTTGCATTTTATCCGTCTAAAAAACTGCACTTGCATTTTAAAGTTGAAAAAGAAAAATACAACATGACATATATAAAGAAAACAACTCAGGATATATGAAGCGGATGGTCGAAGATAAGGTTTTGGGTTCAGAAACTGTACCCACCCGATCGCCAACTAGTCATGTGCGGTTTGTCGGATCCAGCTTTGATCAATGGATCTAGTGCACGTATTTATTGGTCGAAAAACCAAGGCGATAGGTGCATGCCATTGCAACACGTTGACGGGGACAGAATGCAACACGTAACAAGATCAATTGCGTAGCGCGTGTGTGTATCCATGCCCGCACGTGTGTGACTAGTCCGTGATCAAATTGGTCTGTGATATATATACTCAATGATTGTCCTCATCTCTATCTGTCCACAGAGTCGAATTTCAACACCACAGTTGAGGAGCTTCCCCCCTTCGTTGTACGAGACTTGGATTGCGTGATGGACATGGCTCGACACCTCGCGTACGCTGATCTCCTCGCCCACATTGTCGCCGGCGTGCGGCAATCCTCCGGCCTAATAATCAACACGTCTGAAGACATCGAGGGCATGGAGATCGAGAGAATCCGCAGCGAGATCACCCTCCCGGTGTTCGCCGTCGGCCCTCTGCACATGATGACGTCGTCTTCATCCGTTCAGAGCAGCCTACTGACAGAAGATCGCAGCTGTTTGGACTGGCTGGATACACAACGGCCAAACTCTGTGCTCTACGTGAGCTTTGGGAGCCTGGTGGGCATCGACACAGATGAGTTCTTGGAGATGGCCTGGGGCCTGGCCGACAGCCAGCGCCCGTTCCTGTGGGTGGTCCGGCCGGGGCTGGTGCACGGCTGCGAGTTCAGCGCGCTCCCCGAAGAGCTGCAAGAGAAGATAGGTAGCAGAGGCAGGATAGTCAGTTGGGCTCCGCAGCAGGAGGTGCTGAAGCATCCGTCTGTGGTCGCGTTTCTCGCGCACTGCGGCTGGAACTCGACGACGGAGAGCATATCGGAAGGCGTGCCGATGATATGCAGACCGTTGGCCAGCGATCAGATGGGCACTAGCAGGTATGTGTGTGATGTGTGGAAGGTGGGGGTTAGGGTGGAGGTGGAGAACCAGCTGAAGAGAGGGGACGTCCAGGCGGCCATCACAAGACTGATGGAAGGAAAGAAAGGTGAAGAGGTCAGAGAAAGAATGAAAGATCTGAGGCATGTGATGAGAAAGCGTACTGATGAAGGTGGGACATCTGATGTTGCTTTGCAACGTTTAGTGGATTTCAGTGTTTAAGCTAGCACTTAACTATTGTTAGTGGATTTCAGTGTAGAAGCACTTAATTACTCAGACTATGGCTAGCAAACATGTCCGTGCGTTCCAACGGAAGAAACATCTCTAACTCATGTGTTGAAGTATAAATGTATAGCCCATATTTTTCCATCAGATTGAGTTTTTAGGTGAACTGTTTGGTGCCTGCAGTTCTGCATAGTAACAGAGCTAAGAGGTCTTGAATCGAGACCTAGATGACACAACTTAAAATTAAACAATTGCAGCCCACTTTTGATCTATGTTTAGGTCTGAGCGAGCAACACCTAAAAGGAGCTCCTGGTGCTGCTACCGGGCCCAGCAATACTTCGTTCGCTCGCGGGCAGCACGCAAAAATTAACTCAAAAAGTTGAGAACTGGAGGATGGAACTCGCTCGGTGTTTGTAACGTACAAGGATAGCTAACCACCACAGCAACCTGGCACTAGCGATTAATTACAGGGCGAACTTTTTAAGGCACCATAGCCGCGCAATTTATTGCACGTTACACTGTTTACTGTAGCGCTTTGATTCTTGAATTATTTGAAAACATTTTTGGAAAATGTGTTTTTATTAATGTAAACAAAAGGCTGAAAGTTCAAAGATTTCGAAAAAAGATCGTGTATTGAAATAAAAAGCACGAACACAAAAAAGTACATGTATTCAGAAAAAAAGCATGACTTCAAAGAATTCATGAAAATGAAAAAAGTACACTAATTTGTGAAAAGTTCATCAATTTGAGAAAACGTCCATCGAGTCTGAATAATGTTCACGAACCATTTTGAAAAAATATCTTGAAGTCGAATTAGAAAAAAGAATTCATTGAAATTGAAAAAACTTCACAAATTTGAAAATAGTCATCGAATTTGAAAGTAGTTCATCGAGTTTGAAAAAAAAAATCATCGGAATTGAAAAAAGTTCATCAAATTTGAAAGTAGTTCATCGACTTTGAAAAAAAGCTCATCGAGTTTGAAAAAAATCATTGAATTTTAAAAAGGTCATCGAGTTTGAAAACAAGTTCACCGAATTTGAAATAAGTTCATCAAATTTGAGAAAATTTCATCGAGTTTGAGAAAAAATCGTCAAATTCAAAAAAGTTCATTGAATTTGAAAAAAGTTCATCAAATTTGAATACAAAAAAAGTTCATCAAATTTGAAAACAGTTCATCGTTTTTCAAAAAGAGTTCACCGATTTTGAAAAATAGTTCACGCATTTACCGAAAGAGGAAAAACAAATAAATAAAAACCTAACTAAACCTCTCAGAAAAAAAGGAACAAGAGAAAGAAGAAAAATGAAAAAAGGAGCAACGAGCAAAAGAACGAAGAAGATGCCAGTAATCACATCTGAAGTCTATGGCGGGTTGGTTACTGCGGCTTAGAATGTGTAAAGACGTCGCGGGTTCAAATCCATGTCACCTGTGTAGCTTTTCCAGCGGAATAAAGCTGGAAAAAAGGGGTAGACGGGCCGAGCCCAAGTCGCTTGAGGGGTATGCGTCCGATTGCGAAATGGCTGTAAACGGGCGCTGAGGGCGCCGTTTAGGAACTACCACACTTGAAGGGGTGTATTGAAGTATAAATGCATAGCCCATCTTTTCTCATCAGCTTGAGCTTTTCAGTGAACTGGTTGGTGCGTGTAGTTATACATCATGGACCCATGAAATGCAATGGGACAGGAGTCAAGTGATGCTAAAGTTGCCAGTGCGGCTCTTCCTCAATCATCAATGCAAGATTCTAAAATTCTTGGTTGTGCTTCTATCAATAGCTAGTAGTAAGAAATAATATATTATATAAATGTAACATTAGCAATTAAATAAAATCCTTTGTTTTTCTGGAAAAATAGGAAAATAAATATTTCTACAAGCTATTTAAGAAAACAATAGGAAGAGAAACTTGCACCCGGAGTAACAATGAGCGATGCCTTCCCTAGCAACCAGATCATGAGAATCTTCGGTGTGTAGGCAATTGCTACCAGAACCAAATGCATGATCCAAATACAAAACCACAACACCACTCCAGTCCCTTCAAAAGGTGGTTTCAATTTCCGTAATCTAGGCACTTTAGCTATGGTAAGTTGCGTGAATTTTCAATTTGGGTCAGTCGATTTCTTGGCCATTGATTTTTGCTTTGAGATTCGTGGTGTGTTTTCTTTTCTGGTCTGTGCTTATTGTTGGGCTTGGCTTGTTTGTTTTCATTGACCCCATATTTGGGTCAACCGATTTTGTATTGGGCCAAAGCCCATTAACTGTGCAATCCATCCCTCCTGGCTTTCCCTTTTTTTCCTTTTTTGTTTTTCTGTTTGTATGTATTTTTGTTTCTTGTTTTTGTATTTCTTTGTTAGTTGTTTTTTTTATTTTCCTTTTGTGCGTATTTTTGGAATGTTGGGTGAATGTAATGTATAAACATGAATAGTATGTAATATGTGTGAAAATTTGACTATTATATGGTTATTGTTTGCATGTTTACAAAAGGTAAAATTTTAGAGTGAAGTTGTGTGCAAGTTTTTTCTAACTATTTTCGTTATCCCTCTTGTTTAAATGGTAATACTATTGCTACTAAATCATTGTTGCATATTTTGAATTTTAAATTATTATTTAATTCTCTTTTTTCATCAAGGTAAACCAATGACACTAATTCATTCCTTCTTAGGATTCATTTTTCGTGGAAATTCCACTATTATATATTTATTCTTGCATATTTTTTAAAGCACATTTTTTAAATATTTGGTGCGTATGTTATCGCTTATTCTTTTTTCCTTTCTCCTTAAAGGGTAATGCCAATGCCACTAATTTATTTTTCCTTAGAAAATTTAATTATAGTTTTATCTCATTTCCGTCCTTTTAAGGGTATTACCAATGCTAAATTTCAATATTATATGCTTATTATTGCAGATTTTAAAAAAGCACAATTTCTGTGCAAAACGTGTTCAAAATTTGGCATTTTTTGTTTTTCTTTCTTCTTAATGGGTTATATTGATGCCGCTATTGTCACTAATTGACTTTTGCTTAGAAAACTACACTAATGTGATATATTTTTTTCTTGAAGGCGAATACCAATGCCTCTAATTCATTGTTTCCATAGAAAAAATCATTTCTCGCAAAGCAAATCCACTATTATATACTCCCTCTGTTCCCAAATGTAAGTCTTTTTAGATATTCCAACAAGAGACTACATATGGAGCAAAATGAGTGAATCTACACTCTAAAATATGTCTACATACATCTGTATGTGAAGGAAATATGCCCTACATGCAATAATAAAGTTTTTATTTTATATTTCCTTATTCATAATAAATGTTTATTATTCATGTGAGAATTGTATTAACCGGAAACTTGATACATGTGTGGATACATAAACAAAACACCGTGTCCCTAGTATGCCTCTACTTGACTAGCTCGTTAATCAAAGATGGTTAGCCATAGACATGTGTTGTCATTTGATGAACGGGATCATATCATTGGGAGAATGATGTGATGGACAAGACCCATTCGTTAGCTTAGCATTATGATCGTTCAGTTTTATTGCTACTACTTTCTTCATGTCAAATACATATTCCTCCGACTATGAGATTATGCAACTCCCGGATACCGGAGGAATGCCTTATGTGCTATCAAACGTCACAACATAACTGGGTGATTATAAAGATGCTCTACAGGGATCTCCGAAGGTGTTGGTTGGGTTGGCATAGATCGAGATTAGGATTTGTCACTCTGAGTATCGGAAAGGTATCTTTGGGCCCTCTCGGTAATGCACGTCATAAGAAGACTTGCAAGCAAAGTAACTAACGAGTTAGTCGCAGGACGATGCATTACGGAACGAGTAAAGAGACTTGCCGGTAACGAGATTGAACTAGGTATGAAGATACCGACGATCGAATCTCGGGAAAGTAACATACCGATGACAATGGGAATAAATGTATGTTGTCATAACGGTTCGACCGATAAAGATATTCGTAGAATATGTGGGAGCCAATATGAGCATCCAGGTTCCGCTATTGGTTATTGAACAGAGATGTCTCTCAGTCATGTCTACATAGTTCTTGAACCCGTAGGGTCCGCACGCTTAACGTTCGATGACGATTTTGTATTATATGAGTTATGTGATTTGATGACCGAATGTTGTTCGGAGTCCCGGATGAGATAACAGACATGACGAGGAGTCTTGAAATGGTTTAGAGGTAAAGATTGATATATAGGATAATAGTATTCGGACACTGGAAGTGTTCCGGAGTGTACCGGATACGTATCAGAGTACCGGGGGGGGGGGGGGGGGGGGGGGGGGGGGGTTACCGGAACCCCCCGTGGGAATAATGGGCCTTATGGGCCATAGGAGGAGAGCACACCAGCCCACAAGGGGTGCCCCCCCCCCCTAAGGAAGGAGGCCGAATACGAGAAGGAGGAGGGGGTTCAACCCCCTTTTCCTTCCTCCTCCCTCCCTTCCCTTTTCCCCCTTCCGGTAAAAGGAAAGGGGGAGGCCGGATTGGACTACCTCTTAATAATAGTTTCCTTGATAAGCAAGTAGCAGCTATTAATGTTTCATCTTGTGGGACGGAGCACATGCATCTACCACACACCCTCAATGTGAACGCACGTAAGCATGTAAGTTATCTACAGTTTATTCACTTTTGATTTTGTCTTAAATTTTTCTGTCGAAATATTATAAACAAATTATTTGACACATTTTAGAAAAGTGTTCCTATATTTTCCAAAAAAAGGTTTCTAGCTAATCATCTTACGTTTGACAAACATAAAATGTTTATATTGTACTTAAAAATTGTGTTCACCTATTTATAGAAGTGTTCATCATGCATTTTATGAAAAGTATTAATGTATTTATTAAAAATGTTTATCGTGTATTATAAAGAAGTTCATAGTATATTAAAAAAATTACCATGTATTACATAATGTTTCATCATCTATTCGAAAAACATTCATCATGTATTTAAATGTTCATCATGTGTTTAGAAAATGATCATCATGTATTTTAAAAATATTCACCATGTATTTTAAGAAAGATGCTCAACATGTATTTGAAAGAATCAATGTTTATGCTAAAAAGGATTCACCATGTATTTCACAAACTTGCGCCGTGTATTTAAAAAAAATGTGAACTTACATCTGAGAAATATTTAACATGTATCTAGAAAACTATTGAATGAAAAATGAGTGACATGTGTTTGGGAAATGTTTAACCTATCTTTAAAAAATGATTGTAATTGGGAAAATACCGGGCGGCTCAATGCCAGCCTCGGCAAGCCTCCTCATATATTTATAGCATGAGATGATTACAGAGTTTAATTACAACACAAGCCCGTAACCATACATGGAAGCTATTGATCTGGTAATATCTTTGTGTGTACTCCAAGATGAGATGCCGTCGGTGTCCTGGACTCTAACACGCCCCCACAGTCTGAACTGGGAGATGACTCGACCTGAAGACTGGAGCGAAACTCTTGAAAGAGAGCAGTAGGTAAGCCCTTTGTGAAGATGTCTGCAAACTGAGAGGAGGAGGGCACATGTAACACGCGAACGTTGCCAAGTGCGACCTTCTCCCGAACGAAGTGAATATCCAGTTCAATATGTTTGGTCCGACGATGCTGAACAGGGTTAGCGGACAAGTATACAGCACTGAGGTTGTCACAATAGACAATGGTGGCACTTGATATCGGTCGTCGAAGTTCCTGTAAGAGCTGCCGTACCCAACATGACTCTGAGACGGCCGTGGCAACTGCCCTATATTCTGCTTCCGCACTGGAGCGTGAGATAGTGGTCTGTCGTCGTGCTGACCATGAAATGAGATTGTCCCCAAGATACATGCAGAATCCGGATGTAGAGCGTCGTGTATCCGGGCATCCAGCCCAGTCGGCATCGGAGTAGGCAATAAGAGAGTGTGAAGAAGTACGATGCAAAGAAAGACCATGATCGAGGGTGCCTTTGAGATATCGAAGAATACGTTTGATGAGATAAAGATGTGGATCGCGTGGATCGTGCATATGGAGACATGCTTGTTGGACCGCGTAAGCAATGTCAGGGCGAGTGAGGGTAGCATATTGGAGAGCGCCAGCTAAGCTACGATACAAAGAAGGATCAGCAACAGAGGACCCGGAGGTGGAAGAGAGCTTTGCTTTGGTGTCAATAGGGGTGGTGACTGGATGACAATCGTGCATGCCAGCACGAGACAAGATGTCAAGAATGTATTGACGTTGAGAGAGATGAATTCCAGTGGATGTATGTGTGACAGAGATGCCAAGGAAGTGATGTAGGGGGCCGAGATCCTTCATAGCAAATTCGCGTGTCATTGCGTTGGTGATAGTAGCTAGAGTAGACGAGCTGGACGCTGTAAGAATGATGTCATCGACATAAAGAAGAAGATATGCGAGATTGGTGCCATGGTGAAAGATAAAAAGAGAGGCATCGGATTTGGATTCAGTGAACCCAATAGTGCGAGCAAACGCGGCAAAACGCTGAAACCATGCACGAGGAGCTTGTTTGAGACCATATAGAGATTTATGTAGGCGACATACATGAGTGGGCTGATGAGGATCAACAAAACCGGAGGGTTGCTGACTATAGACAACTTCATCGAGATGACCATGAAGAAAAGCATTTTTTACATCTAGTTGGTGAATGGGCCAAGATTGAGATATAGCAAGGGAGAGTACAATGCCAATGGTTGCTGGTTTGACAACTGGACTGAAGGTTTCATCAAAATCCACGCCGGGTTGTTGAGAAAAACCACGAACGACCCAACGAGCTTTGTGACGAGCAAAAGAGCCATCAGCATGATATTTGTGGCGAAAGATCCACTTTCCGCTCACAATATTTGCACCAGCAGGAGCAGGGACAAGTGTCCATGTTTGGTTTAGGAGGAGAGCATCGAACTCTTCTTGCATTGCTTGACGCCAGTTAATATCACGCAATGCCGTGAGATAGTTGTGTGGGATAGGGGAAGAGGCAATGGCTGATAGATTAAGCCGGTCGATGGGTGGAGGAAGTCGGCCAGTTGTAGATCGTGTGCGATGGATGATGGACGTGGGCTGTGGTGGTACGGGAACTGGGGAGGCTACCGGAGGTGGTCTTGGCTGTGACCCGTTGGGAGAGGAGGAATAGGAGGGAGTGTTAGCGGGTGGACTAGCAGCAGGTTGTGTAGAAGGCTGGTTGGAACGGGGGGGGGGGTGTGGATGGGAGGCTGCGGGGTGCATGCATAGTGGGTGCATGCATAACAGGGGCATGCATAGAGGTGGGAGCGAGCACACGTACAGGTTCTGGTGGATCAAAAATTTCAGTGCACCGTGGTGGGGAAGGAGATGGCAGTGGTGCATAGGGAAAGGAGGACTCGTCAAAAACAACATGGCGAGATATAATGATTCGCCTTGTGGTTAGATCAAGACAACGATAGCCTTTGTGACGTGTTGGGTAGCCAAGAAATATACATTTGGTAGAGCGAGGGGATAGTTTGTTGGGAGAGGTAGATGTAGTGTTGGGATAACAAAGACAACCGAAGACACGAAGAGAGTCGTATGAAGGTGGTGAGCCAAGAAGAGTTTCATATGGTGTGAGAAACTTGGTGGAAGAGGTTGGCCGTATGTTTATGAGGAAGGTGGCAGTGTGTAGTGCTTCAGCCCAAAAGGATGGAGGAAGAGAGGCTTGAACTAACAAAGTACGAATGACATTGTTGGTGGTTCGAATGGCTCGTTCGGCCTTGCCGTTTTGTTGGGAAGTGTATGGACATGAGAAGCGAAGAAGGATACCTTGGGTGGCACAGAATGTATCTATTTTAGTGTTATCGAATTCCCGTCCATTATCACATTGGAAGGCTAAAATAGATAAATCGAATTGTGTGTGGGCGTAGGCATGAAAAGCAAGAAGGGTAGCATACACGTCCGATTTCTTGCGTAGCGGGAACATCCAAAAATAATGAGTAAAATCATCAACTATAATAAAATAATAGACAAATCCGGACGTACTAGGAATTGGAGAGGTCCAAAGATCACAATGTAATAAAGCAAAAGGTTTGCTAGTGGATGAAACCGAAGAGTAAAACGGTAATCTAACATGTCGCCCAAGTTGACAAGCATGACAAAGGGGCGGCACGACTTTATTGTAGGAGATAAGTTGAGAACTCTGAAGACGCTTCATAGTGTGGTGACCGGGATGTCCAAGTCACCGATGCCAAAGGTCGAGGGTGGTGGTGATGACGTGTGCTTCGGGTGGTGTGGGGCGGCAGACGGAGTAGAGTGGGCCAGGACTATTGCATCGAAGAATCTCGATCCTGGTAGGAAGTGCCTTCACAGAAAAACCCCAAGGGTCAAATTCGATTGAAACAAAATTATCGGTGGTAAGTTTTCGAACAGAAAGAAGATTTTTTATGATGTGCGGAACAACAAGAATATTGTTAAGATATAATGGTTTAGAAAGAGAAGGTAGTGTGTGTGAGCCAATGTGTGAGATCGGAAGAGATGCACCATTACCAACGGTGACGGTGTGAGCAGAGGAGGGTCGGGAGGAGGAAAGTATACCGTGATCAGATGCCATGTGAGAGGATGCTCCAGAATCCATGTACCACTCTTGATGTCCGGGGAGATGCATGTTCTGTAGTGCATTGAGGAGTGCTGGATCAAGCTGCGGCTGTTGCTGGCCTCCTGGATAGCCAACAGATGGAGACGGCATCATAGGGTTGTTGTTGGTGTGCTGGGGGCTGTAGGCAGCATACGCCTGAAAGGAAGCAGGAGCAGGACTGGGTCTGGGGCCCAGAACACTGGCGTTGGGAGCACGCCACCGAGGCTGGGACGACATGATGGGAGCCTGCTGTTGATGTTGCGCATGAGTTGGGAGGCCTGTCCATGGATTGAACATCCATGGGTTGTCGCGACTGCGTCCGCGGCCGCCGCCACGCCCGCGGCGGCCGCTGCTTCCACCACCACGGCCAGGGTTGGTGTAGGGCACGATGGGGTGGGAGTGGGCAGTGCGGGAGTCGTTGCCACTGTAGCCGGCGCTACGTCCAGGAGTAGGAGCACGCTCTCCACCAGCCTGAGGGAGAACGCTGTTGCCGCTTGCCGATAACGCCGTAGCGGCTGCATTTTTGGCGTCCGTCTTCTTCTGCGTTTCCTCGAGGACGAGCGCGGAACGCGTCTGCAAGAACGAAGGGAACGGCACTTGGAACGGAAGAAAAGACCGAAGATGGCTGAATTGTTCGTTGAGACCGCGAAGCACTGTGAGAACGAGAGTCTCGTCAGTGATTTCCTGGCCGACGTCGCTGAGAGCATCGGCAAGAGACTTGAGCTTGGCGCAGTAGTCGTGGATGGACATGTCTCCTTGAGGTGTGTTGCGGAACTCGGCATCAAGTGCTAGGGCGCGGCTTTTCTTGTTGTCATGGAAGAGGTTGGCGATGGAGTCCCAGACCTGCCGCGCCGTGGAGCCGGGAGCCATGATGATGCCAAAAAGCTCGATGGAGATCGAGCCGTATATCCAGGAGAGCACCGTGAAGTCGTCTCGCCCCCAATCGGAGGTAGGCGAAGTGTCGGACGGAGTGGCGGCGGCGTCGCCCACGACGTGGTTGGAGAGGCCGTAGCGTCCGAGGGCGACGAGAAACAGCTCACGCCACTTGACGTAGTTGGAGTCCGAAAGATCCAGAGTGATGGGAACATACGTCTTGATGGAGGCGGCGTAAGACGAGGGTGCCGGAGCAGGGATGAGGACAGTTTTTCCTTTTTCCTCGTCAAGACACTTGAGTTCTTCCTCACGAGCCCGTACGATGGACTCGCGGTTCTTCAGCTCCTCTTCGAGCTTCTTCAGATCGTCAGCGTTCATGGTGAGAGGGAGGGTGGAGGCTGAGGGAAGTAGCGGCGGTGAGGAGGGCGATTAGGGTGTGCGATCGAGTTTGAGGTAGGAGAGGACCGATCGGCCTGATACCATGTAATTGGGAAAATACCGGGTGGCTCAATGCCAGCCTCGGCAAGCCTCCTCATATATTTATAGCATGAGATGATTACAGAGTTTAATTACAACACAAGCCCGTAACCATACATGGAAGCTATTGATCTGGTAATATCTTTGTGTGTACTCCAAGATGAGATGCCGTCGGTGTTCTGGACTCTAACAATGATCATCGAGTATATGAAATCATGTCAACATGTATCAATAATAAGAAGATAAAATATGAGGATTAAATGAGAAATATTTTTTAAACAAAACAAAAGAAAAATAAAAAAAAACCCGGTGAAACCATAAACTGGTGGAGAAAATGCAATAAAAGAAAAAAAATGGACGAAACCTTCCAAAGAATGCTTGGAAGGTTCCCCAAATTGTAGAAGGCAACATTATTGGGTTGGGCCACTCAAAACGACATGGTAGGCAAGCGGTGGATCTATCCTGTCATAAGCGTGACATAGCTTTTATCGGGCAATAATTTGATAACTTAGTTCTTGATAGATGGGCTCACTGGCTGAACTTTTGAACCTAAAAACTATCCAGACCAGTCTAGGAACCAAACAATTTTCTCTCAAAAAAGAAAAACCAAACAATTGGCCTAAAAAAAGGGCAAATGTTAGGCCAACTCCACCGCACGACTCCAAACGGACGTCCGGTTTGACCGAATTTTGTCCCTTTGGGGCGCCGATGGGTTCGCCCATGTCTGGCCTTGTCCGTTGGGTCGTGCGTGCGCCCACCGCGCGGCCGCACCCCAAATCACGTCCTTGTTGGACATGATTAAAAAAACAAGATAACAAAAATAAAATGTCTAAATAAATAAATAAGCGCAGTTTAATAAATATAAACTTAGTTAGGGGGGTCACGGCCACAAAACGGCCTAGTTTAGCAGTTCATACAGTGCCATAATTAACATAAAAAAAACGCCGCCGCGCGCTCCAGCCACGCCCGTCGATGCCATGGCCCTCGCTGTCTTCATCACTGGCCGCCGGTGTCGTCCTCATCGCTGACGAGGTCGATGTAGGCCGGCGGCATCCAGAGATGGGGCGGCGGCGCGTGGTACACAGGGGCGGCCTGAACGGCCGGAGGTGCCTGCACCACCTCCTCCCATGACGAGGCCTCCCGCTCCGGTGACCACGACGGAGTGGCGCACCAGTTCACGCCCACATCGGTGGCCATCTCCGGAGCAGTGCAGGACCAGCCCCACCCCTGGCCCAACAGTTCCTGGAACGCGGCTGGCGGCTCCTCCTCCATCGCGTCCTCCCTCCTCTCCTCCGTGACAGCCGCCATCTGCAGCTCCGGGAAGGCGACGTCGCCGATGGCTGAGAGTACCATGGCCTCCTCCAAGCCGTCCCATTGCCGCTCGTCGTGCGTGTTCATGGAGTCCTCCATGACACGCTGCATGAGACCGGCCTCCTCCTCTGCTGTCATGTGAGGAGGTGGAGGTGGCGACGGAGACGGGGAAGGCGACGGTGTGGGCGTCAGGCCGCGCTCCTGCGTATGCCCGCGCGCCTCTTCACGTGGCCGCCGCGGCCCCGAAACCGTGCCGGTGAAGGACGACGCGCGGCGCGTGTCGTGCTCGTCCTGGAGCCATGTGTCCCACAGCCGGGAGTCAGGGGCGTACCTGTCGTCGTAGAACATGTCGTCGGGGAGAAGGCGGCGGCGGCGCTCGATCTCATGCCTCGCGGTCGTGCTTCTCCTTGCGGTTCCAGAGCCCCATGGCTGCGGCCGGCCGGCGAGTTCGAGGAAGGGGAGCGGCTAGGGTTTGGTCGTGTCGGCTTTCGAGGGGCAGAGAGGGGCTGGAGTGGGGAAGTGAGGATGACGACCGGTCCACGCGTCCCATTTAAGAAGGACGGCGACTGTTCGATGGCCGGATGACAGGTGGGGCCACCCGCCCGTGTGCATTTATGTTGGTAGATGGAAGGTAGGTGGCCGCCTGCCACGCGGCCCCGACGCGGACAAGCGCACATCCGTTTGCCGTCTGCCACGACCCAAACCAAGCGCAAGTTTGCGCTCGAAATGGGTCGGCCCGGACACCAAACGGACAAGATAGGTCCGGGCCATCGCGTGCTGGGCCGCCTGGTTTGTCCGTTTTGCCCCAAACGGACGGGGCCGGACAAGATAGGGTCGCACGGTGGAGTTGGCATTATATCTCGCTTAAAGCCAGATTAACATACTTCACGCCGAAGGTTTCATCCCCCATATTTAGGTACTGGGCTGGCCCATTTTTATAGTTTTTCCTCATTCGCTAGTTTCAATCGAGTTCGTTGGTTTCGTTCGCTGAGTTTCGTTCGTTAGTTTTTTTGTTTTTCTTCTTCTTCACTGTTTTTCCTATTTTTCTTTGTTTTTCCACTAGTTTTCTTTATTCCTTTCTCGGTTTCATTGGTTTTACTTTAGTATTATTTTTCCTTTGTTTTTTCACCATTTTCTATGTTTTTTTGTTGATTTTACTGGTTTTTTCCTTTATATTTTTCATTGGTTTTACTTGCTTTTATTTTTAGTTTCTTTGTTGGTTTTCATTGGTTTTCGTATAGGTGAGATTTTTTTTCCATATACACATTTTTAACATATTAGAGATGCCTGATTAGAATTTATCAAATACTTGATTAAAATTTTACCAAATCTTGATTAACATTTTTTAAATACATGACCAACTTTTTTCATACATATTGTATATTTTGTAACACATTTCTCGTATACATGATAAACACTTTTTTCTATAAACATTAAACATTTTTCAAGTGCTTGATTAAAATTTTCAAATGCTTGATTAACATTTTGAAATACACGATCATTTATATTCATACACATTGTATATTTTTGTATGAATATTATGTATAAGTGAGAAAACATAATACTATACACATTTAACATTTTTTTAATTGCTTAATTAAAAACATTCAAATTCTCGATTAACTTTTTTTAGTTCTTGATTGGCATTTTTGTAAATACATGATCAACTGTTTTTCATACACATTTTATATATTTTCTATACATTCTTTCGTATATATAGGATTTTTTATATACACTGTATAATTTTTAAATCCTTGATTAACATTTTTAAAATGATTGGTTAACATTTTAAAGTACATGCTTGAATTCTTTTCATACATATTATACTTTTCATATACATGAGAAACATTTCTTTAATAACATTTAACATTTTTGAAATGCTAGATTAATATTTTTTTAATTTTTTAGGCAAATTTTTTTAATGTAAATATTTATAATATTTGAATGTATAAACCAAAGTAAAAAACGGAATTGAAAAACAAAAAACATGGAGAAAAACGAAAAAATGAGGTTGTGGCCATCTGCAAGCTCGTCCAGCCCAGTCTCACGCTCGCTGGGGTGAGGCTGCCCAACTTCACACTACAAGCGAGGCATAGGCGCTACCGAAAAAAGGAACCAAACACTTTCAAGTCTGGTCTTCCTGCCCACCCAACAAAATATTGAGAATCTAGCTAGTACATCCAGGCCAGAAAGCGCATTTGACCAACCATATGCATATTTGTACAAGAACAAAACTAAGGGCTTCTCCAAGGCGGACCTTGAAATCGCCCACATCCGTTCAGACCATGATCCGGACGTGCTTTGCCATCAACACGATCGGATATTCATCTGCATTCCGGTCCGGGCATCCTTTTTCCCGCAAACCGGAAGCAAACCGGGGGATTTACGAGAGTCCGAACCGCTACCATGCTAGCGTCTGACAACTCAGGCCCACCCAAAACTCCTCTCCCTCACCCACGCCACTCCCCGCCAGAGCGTCCGTGTCGCATCCATGCTGGTCCAAAGCGGACGTGACTATTCACTAAAGTCGGCATTGAAGCGGTGCACCGGTCGGGAGCATCGCCTGCTACACGCCCGTCGGCATGCCTTTCTCTTCCCATTGAAACGGCACACGTCTTCCCTCCTACCTCCATTAAACCAGCACGTGTGCCGAGGAACCTACTGATGGTGCACAAAACCGTCAGTTTTCTTGGTAGGGTACCTAGCGTAGCTGGTAGTCATAGATTGGAGGTCACACGGGGAATTTACCTAGGTTCAGCCCTACATGGTGGAGTAATACTCTACATTTTACTTGTGTCTGTTATTAATGGTGGGTATGCCTTGAGCGATGGATTACAGAATGTATGAATCTACCGAGAGTTGTTGTACGAGAGAGTAGATAGATATGAGAGCTCCCTAGCCTCCCGTTATATATATATATATATATATATATATATATATATATATATATATATATATATATATATATGATGGAGGCTAGGGTTTTACAAAGGGATATGCGATCTAGGTGGTCGTCATCATCAACTTGGGGATCAAGAAGGTCCAATGACATTGCTCCCTTCCTCCGGACTCCCTCCTGCTGCCAGATATGTGGTGGGCCTCGTGGGCCTATGGACGAGCCCTCTGCCGGCATCCTGTGATGAGCCACTCCAGTGTATGACACCGTTATCTACTCCAATATCCCGACTGCCACACATTCGTACCTGTGCCGGCCGCCATTAAACACCTCGTCGATTGGTGCCTCGCATCCGCCCACTATTTAAATGTGGCTAGGTGCCGGGCAAGAACCACACCACACCTCCGCTCTCCATCTCCTCCTTGCACCACACCCGCCATGGCCTCTAGCTCGAAAGCATGGTGGGTTGGGCTCTCCGCTGAGCAGAAGAAGGAGATCTCCAGCATTAGAGCTGGACGTGTGGCCCCGCGATCCAGCCGGAGACAGGTTGGCTTGCTGGAAAGCTCTCCGGAGTTAGCGCCACCACCAGGCTGGCCAACACCGTCTCCCGCCAAATCTGCTGGGAGTGATGGCCGCAACACATCGGCAAGCGGAGAAAGAAGCCATGTTCGCAGAGGTCGACACGGCGGCGAAGGAATTTGACTGGGGCACCGACTATGATCTCGCCAACTCTCAGTCAGCCATGACCGCGGCCACCACCAACACCGATGAAAAGGTAGACCATGGGAGGTCGTCGTCCCTTGTGTCCCAAAAATGCCAACGCCTACGCTCGCCGACCTACACAGTTGGTGACTTGCCCGCTTCACGGGGGCGTAGGCCATGGTGAGCACCCCCTCCCCCCCGCCCCCAAAACCAACCTTGATTCATGCTTCATGGTTGTAGAGGCTACTCTCTCCCTCCCGGTGAAGCATATTCCTCCAAGGCTCAGGGTGGTCTGGTGAGTTTGCTGCCGGACATAGGGAGACATGTTGTGGGAAACGGGATCCACCGCGGTCGGTGATACACTAGGTTAGAATAGCATAGCCTACTCCACTATAGTTTATTTGAAATATATCTGAAATGTACATGTTTTCTCTCATTTATATCAATTTATATGAAAATTATCCAGTTTGCACGAATTTTGTTCGGTTTGTTGACATCCCCATTAGTGTTCATGAACTGGTCCTCACATTGTATGGACGGATGTGGTGTCTGTTTTGAAGGTCTACACTGAAGATGCCCTAACTCTTATAGTTTGGAGGGACAACATCTCTCTCCGAGACAAAGAAACATAGCTTTCCTCTCCAACCACACAACACACTCACAGAGTCACGGCCTAACACAATCACCATGGGGCCAAGCAGAACATATGTGCTTTGGGCATATTTCTTGCCCGCCACTAGTTCATGTTAAAGTAGTGGCGGGCCCAATCTCAACGCCTGGCACTGTTTCTTTTTCATCCCGCGAGGAATTTGGAAACAGTTTATGAGTGACGCTCCTAAATATTGTCCGCCACAGCTGTGCACAAAGCAGCGGCGTGTAACATTTAGTCACCACCACTCCTACTTCACCAAAATAGTTGTGCCGGGTTCTAGACCATGCACGCTATTAAGTTGAGGCAATCTATAAGCCTTTTTCCAGTAATACAAGTTGCTATTAAATATCTTGTGAAAAGAAAGATGTTAATCATAGGCTGATAATTTGTTTAGAATGGAGCACATGCATGATGTCCTATACCTCTTAATAATAATCTACATGATAAGCAAATAGCTGCTATTAATGTTTCCTCTTATGGGAAGGAGCACATGCATCTACCACACACCCTCTATGTGAACGCACGTAAGCATGTAAGTTATATAAAGTTTTTTTTCACTTCTTATTTTGTCTTCAATTTTTTCTCAAAATATTATAACAAATATATTTGAAACATTTTAAAAAGTATTCTTATATTTTCCAAAAGGTGTTTTTAGCTAATCTACTTATGTTTTAAAATCATAAAATGTTTATCTTGTACTTTAAAAATGTGTTCAACTATTTATAAAAATGTTCATCATACATTTTAAGAAAATTATTAATGTAATTATTAAAGATGTTCATTGTGTATTATAAAAAAGTTCATGGTATATTAAAAAAATGTATATGGTGTACTACATAAATTTTCATCATGTATTCAAAAAACAACCATGTATTTAAATATTTATCATGTGTTTATAAAATGATTATCATGTATTTTAAAAATATTCACTGTGTATTTAAAAAAATGTTTATCATGTATTTGAAAAAAAATTCAATGTTTGTGCTAAAGAGTATTCACCATGTATTTCATAAACTTGCACCGTGTGTTTCCAAAAATGTTAACTTGCATTTGAGAAATATTTAACATGTACTTAGAAAACTATTGAACGAAAAATGAGTGACATGTGTTTGGAAAATGTTTAACCTATCTTTAAAAAATGTTCATCGAGTATATGAAATCATGTCAACATGAATCAAGAATAAGAAAATAAAATATGAGGACAAAAATTGAGAAATAAGTTTTATTTAAACAAAAGAAAAGAATGCATGGAAGATTCCCAAAACTTTAGAAGGCAGCATTATTGGGCTGGGACACTCAAAACAACATGGTAGGCAAGCAGCGGATGACTTAGTTCTTGATAGATGGGCACACAGGCTGAACTCTTAAACCTAATAACTATCCAGACTAGTCTAGGAACCAAACATTTTCGCCTCAAAAAAGAAAAACCAGACACTTGCCCCAAATAAAGTGTAAATGTTATATCTCGCTCACAGTGAGACTACATACGTCACGCTGAAGGTTTTACGCCCCCCCCCCCCCCCCCACCCGGGCTGTGTTTGCCTACTGGTTGGGCCATTTTCATAGTTTTTCCTCATCCGCTGGTTTCAATCGAGTTCATTGGTTCCGTTCGTTGGGTTTCAATTGTTAGGTTCTTCTTCGGTTTTCCTTTTTTCCTTTTTCTCCGTCACTGGTTTTCCTATTTTTCTTTGTTTTTCCACCTGTTTTCTTCATTTCTTTCTCGGTTTCATTGGTTTTAATTTACTTTTATTTTTCCTTTGTTTTTTCACTGTTTTCTATGTTTTTTTATCCTTTTTACTGGGTTTTTCTTTCCATTTTCCTTTGGTTTTACTGCTTTGTTTTTGGTTTCCTTTTCAGTTTTCTAAGCATTTTAACATATTCCAATGCTTAATTAAAATTTGTCAAATACTTGATTAACATCTTACCAATGCTTGATTAACATTTTTTAAATACATGATCAACTTTTTTAATACTGATTGTATATTGTTTTAACACATTTTTCAAATACATGAGAAACATTTTTTCTATAAACATTAAATATTTCTAAATACTTGATTAAAATTTTCAAATTATTGATTAACATTTTGGAATATATGATCATTTATATTCATATACACATTGTATATTTTTTGTATGAATATTTCGTATACATGAGAAAAAATAATTTTATACACATTTAACATTTTTTAAATGCTTGATTAACATTTTTGTAAATACATGATCAAATGTTTTTCATACAAATTGTATATATTTTCTCTTAATTTTTCGTATAAATAGGATTTTTCAATACACATTTAGCATTTTTAAATCCTTGAGTAACAGTTATAAAATGATTGGTTAACATTTTCAAATATATGATTGACTTTTTATACACATTCTATTTTTTCATATACATGAGAAACATTTCCTCAATACACATTTAGCATTTTTCAAATAATAGATTAACATTTTTCAAATGTTTTATGCAAAGTGCTTTTCTGATTGATATATATATTTCAATGTATAACTCAAAGTAAAAAAAAGAATTGAAAAACAAAAACAAAATCATGAAGAAAAACGAAAAAAGAGGTCGTGGCCTTCTGCACGCTCGGCCGGCCCAGTCTCGTGGTCTCTGAGGTGACGTTGCCCAAGTGCTTGCTACAAGCGAGGAATAGGCGGGCCCAAAATAGGAACCAGGCTAGAAAGCTCATTTGACCAGCTGTATGTAGCTATGTACAAGAACCAAACTAAGGGCATCTCCAACGCGGACCTTGAAATGGTCCGCGTCCGTTCGGACCACGCTGTTTGGACGTGTTTTGCCATCCACCACGAGCTTGTATCCGTCCGCGGTCTGGTCTGGACGTTCTTTTTCCCGCAAACCGGAAGCAAACCGGGAGGGGGGGGGGGTGGTTACAAGAGTCCGTACCGCTGCCACGCCAGCATATGGCAACTGTAGCCCACCCAAAACTACTCTGCCTTGCCCAAGCCATTCCCCGCCACAGCGTCGGCGCCACATTCATGCTGGCCCAAAGCGGAGTGACCACTCGATCACTTCAGTCGGCATGCCTTCTCCCCTCATTGAAATGGCATAAGTCTTCCCTCCTACCACCATTAAACCAACGCGTGTCCCGAGGAACCTATTGATGGTGCACAAATCCATTTGATTTCTTGGCAGGGTACCTAGTGTAGCTGGAAGTCATAGATCGGAGGTCGCACGGGGAATTTACCTAGGTTCGGGCCTCCATGGCAGACTAATACCCTATGACCTACTTGTGTTTGTTATTGACGGTGGGTATACCTTGAGCGAGGGATTACGGAGGTTTATAAGTCTACCGAGAGTTGTTGTATGGGAGAGTAGATAGATATGAGAGCTCCTTAGCCTCCCGTTATATACACGATGGAGGCTTAGGGTTTTACAAAGCGATATGCGATCTAGCTGGCCCTCGTCATCAACTTGGGGATCAAGAAGGTCCAAGGACGTCCCCTTCCTTCAGCTGCTAGATATGTGGTGGGCCTCGTAGGCCTATAGACAAGCCCCCTGTGTTGAGCATCCTAGTGTATGTATGACACCGTCACCTACTCCAGTGTTTTGAATGCCACAAGTCCGTACCTGTGTCGGTCGGCATTAAACACCTCGGCGGTTGGCGCTTCGCATCCGCCCACTATATAAACGTGATCATGCCATACCTCCACTCTCCATCTCCTCCTTGCACCACACCCACCATGGCCTCCGGCTCCAAAGCACGGTGGGACAGCCTCTCCAGTGAACAAAAGAAGGAGCTCTCCAGAATTATAGCTGGCTGTGTGGCCTGGCGAGCCAATCGGAGACAGGCTAGCTTGCTGGCAAGCTCTCCGAAGCCGATGCCACCACTATTATCAAGTCGTCTGCGCCCATCCAGGCTGGCTAACACCGTCTCCCGGAAAATCCGCCGCATGTGATGGCCGGAAACGCATCCAGCAGGCGGAGAAATAAGCCATTTTCACGGAGGTTGACGTGGCAGCGGAGGAATTTGACAGGGGTACAGACGATGACCACGCCAACTCCGCGTCGGCCTTGCCCGCGACCGCCGCCAACAACAAGGAAAAGTAGACCATATGTGAGGCCGCTGCCGCTTGTGTCCCAAGAAGGCCGCTGACTACGCCTCGCCAGCCTACATAGTTGGTGACTTGCCCACTTCGCGGGGGCGGTGGCCACGATGATGGTCTTCCCCTGCCCCGAAAACTAACCTTGATTCATGTTTCATGGAAGTAGAGGCTACTCTCTCCCTCCCGCTGAAGCATATCCCTCTGAGGCTAAGGGCGGTCTGGTGAGCTTGCTACCGAAAATAGGGAAGACATGTTGTGGGAAACGGGATCCGCTGCGACCGTCGATAGACTAGGTTAGAATAGCATAGGCTTGTTCACTATGGTTTAGTTGAAATATATCCGCAATGTAAATGTTTTCGTCTGGTTTATATGAAAATTATGCGGTTTGCACAAATTTTGTTCGGTTTGTTGACATCTGCATCAGTGTTCATGGACCCGTCTTCACGGCCTACGGACGGATGTGGTGTCCAGCTTGAAGGTTTACATTGAAGATGCCCTAACTCTTACATATTGAAGGCCTATAAAAAAACTCTTACAATTTGGAGGGGGCAGCATCTCTCTCCGAGACAAAGAAACACAGCTTTCCTCCTCTGCAACCACACAACGCACGCACGGAGTCACGGCCTAACACATTCACCATGGAGCCAAGCAGCACCAACCCCGGCCGCGGCCGCGTGGTCCTCTTACCGCTGCCATACCAAGGACACATCAACCCCATGCTGCGCCTGGCCGCCGCGCTAGACTCCCGTGGCCTCGCGGTCACCATCCTCCACCCAGAGACCCGCGCGCCGGACCGCCGGAAGCTCCCGGCGGACTACCGCCTGGTCACCATCCCGGACAACATACCGCCGGAGCTCGCCGCGTCCGGGGACGTCGCGTCGTTCGTCTTCGCGCTGAATAAGAACTGCGCAGCGCCGTTCCGGGACTACCTGGCCGGCGCCCTCAGGGAGGAGGAGAAGGGGGAGGACGGCCGCATCGCCTTCGTGGTGGCCGATGTCGACTGGTTCGCGCCGCTCTCCGTGGCCAGGGAGCTGGGCGTGGCCGCTCTGGGCCTCATGACCAGCAGCGCCGCCAGGTTCCTGGTGTACTTGGCGTACCCAAGCCTATCCCACAAGGGCTATTTGCCCGTCCAAGGTATATACCAAATCGCCATTGTTGTGTTCTTTGTTTGGAGTTCTAACTTTTTAAATTTGTACAAACAAGAAAATTATAGTCGATTGATAGCCGCAGTGTCTGATTTGAATCGAATAGAACGTTAATTACATCACAGAGGTTGTTAGATCCGAATTATCACTGGCAGAATAACACGGTGCTTGATGGAATTCAGATCTGGCTAGTACTAGTTCTTGCATTTTTAAAGTGCAACCTGACGTGTGGAACCAAATATAATACAACTTGACATATAGAAAACTCAGGATGCAGGAAGCCGATGGTCAAAGATAAGGTTGTGGATCCTGAAACTACACCCACCCAAGATGTCCATTCTCACGAGGATCTGTGATCCTCGAGTAAGGGAAATAAAAAACGAAAAAGGACTAGGTAACACGATGTACGATCTACGATGACTTGTATAAACATTCTGAAAAAACAACTTCACAAAATTAGAAAATAGTTATCTTCATCTTCAGTCGACGAACACAAATACCCCATACATTCTGAAATACATACTATCATTTTAAAAATAGACAGTCTACCACATGCAACCTTTCCCATTCTTTTCGTATGATATATTGTTCAAAATTATAAAATTACAATATGATGAGAAAATCATGGAAAAATTCTACACGTACTCTTTTCATATATACAATCATAATATTATCTATTTTGTAGTCCCTCCGTTCCAAAATAAGTGTCGTGGTGAACTAAAACCACGGCACTTATTTTGGAACGGAGGGAGTACATATTGTCTTGACCATTTCTAAAACTACATGTTTTTTCCAAAGGGAGGGAGTATGTCTTATATTTTATTCCCTGCTTTCAACTTTATTTAACCAATGTTAGCTAGTATAGTAGATCGTGTTGATTACTTAAACAAACTACATCATATCAGGTTTAGTGATAACAGTGGGGATTCCATGGATGCCATGGCACCTCCCAAAAATGCAAAAAAAAATTAGGCCATATATTTGAAGCTAGATTACTGCAACATAAATGTTGTTTTAGGTCTATTTGTTAGAATGGTAATGATAGTTAGATCAAATTGCACTATTTGTAGTGTACTTTTTATCAAAAAAATGGACAAAAGTATCAAAGTTATGTTATTACTTCATTGTACATATAAATTGAAGCACCAATGGTTGTAGGATCCTAGATCCGCCATCCATAACCATGATATCTGGTAAAAGCAAAACTTACATGAAATGAGCCTCACCCACTTGTTAGGGGATTAGATTTTTTTGTATTATTTCAAAAACAAAATCGATGTAGGGGTCTTCCTCACTGCATTTTTTTTAAATCAGAAGTTATGCCAGCAAGGTACTACAAAGTCAAGTCATCTCTAGCTTGGCCTTTTGTAGCACGATTTTACTCCATGCTTCTAGCTTGTCATAAAGTGCAAAAGACCAAACTTCCACAAAGCTGGACTAACCTCAAAGTTCTTAAATATCCCATGAGAGTCCAAATAATTGAGAAGCTTACCTTTTATTAATGCGATGTAGGGACCTCCCTGCTGCATTTCTTTTGGGGGGAAAAAATCAAAAGTTATGCCCAGGTACTACAAAGTCAAGTCATTTTTAACTTCACTTTTTCCATCTTCATTTTTCTCACCACTAGTGAAAAAGTGAAGAAAACCAAACTTGCAAAGGTGGACTAACCTCATTTTTTTAATAAACCATGACTTGCCCACCCACAGAAGTGAGAAGCTTACACACCACTGACAAGGTTGGCCATAGATTAGTTGCTCCGGTGACATAGGTTGAGGAAATATGATGTAACGACAAAACAACGAAAGAGTGACCGAACACAAGAGGCCGGATATGTGCTCATTGTGTTTGTATCCACCCGAGTGAAGAAATCCACCCTTTGTGTATGTATCGAAAAAGTGACTAAACACAAACCTAACATAACCATCACCGTCGCCACCATTAGCTAGGCCGATGCACCTATGATAATTTGTGAGATTTAGATCCATTGATCAAGGGGATAAAAACACCACATGTTCTTTGGTGTCGGTCATGATAACAACAAAAGGACAAAAGCCATGAGATTTTCAATCCACATGATCTCCACCTCCGAGAAGTTGCCACCAATGAAAAAACACGAAGAAGGAAAATTAAATAACACCCACCACAAACTATGACCAGTGGATTCTCGCGTCTACCAATGCTAAAAGGCTGCCAGAGGTAAAAGACGGTGGGAGATCAGATCCCTTCCGTTATCGACAAATAATACTCCTTACATTTTCATATACAGGGCCACAAACTCATATTAATGGTATCAAAATAAAATTTAATATCTGCTTTTCAAGTTAGTTTTTGTTTTGATCATTAATACGGCCTTACAATGAACTCAGACACTGATCAAAATAATAATAAATTCATTCACTAAAATTTGCATGCTACATCGTATATATGTTTCACCTTATAGTGATCGTTAGAGTTGTTAAAGATCTTACGTCAAACCTTCACAAAAGTTAACCTTAATAGTATCCTAATTCTCAATTGACTGGAAATTAATTAAATATTAGGTCATACCGAGTACTGTCGATCTCACACATTAATTAAGATCCGTCTCAGATATCATTTTTCTGACTTACAAAAGCAACACTATAATTTTTTTTCCACTAGTCTAGATGAACATTTTTTTAGACGTGTATTACCAAATTGATCGTAGTAGCTAGGCAATACTCAACTACTCATTACACATGGCGTGATCTAGAGCAACAATATTGCGTGTTCAAACTGGTCTGTGTATCAACTTTGTTATGTTGAGCTTGGTACTTAATCGTGTTCTTTTCTTTGTTTGAGAAACATGGCCCATACTGAACTATTTTGTTCATCTGTTCATCAGAGTCAAATTTCAACACTGCAGTTGAGGAGCTTCCCCCCTTCTTCGTGCGAGACTTGCATCGTGTGATGGACATGACTCGACACCTCGCATACGCCAATCTCCTCGCCCACATCGTCGCCGGCGTGAGGCAATCCTCCGGCCTAATAATCAACACGTCCGGAGACATCGAGGGCATGGAGATCGAGAGAATCCACAGCGAGATTGCTCTCCCGGTGTTCGCCGTCGGCCCTCTGCACATGATGACGTCGTCTTCATCCGTGGAGAGCAGCCTACTGACAGAAGATCGCAGCTGCTTGGATTGGCTGGACACACAACGGCCAAACTCTGTGCTCTATGTAAGCTTTGGGAGCTTGGTGGGCATCGACACAGACGAGTTCTTGGAGTTGGCCTGGGGCCTGGCCGACAGCCAGCGCCCGTTCGTGTGGGTGGTCCGGCCAAGGCTGGTGCACGGGTGCAAGTCCAGCACGCTTCCTGACGAGCTACAGGAGAAGATAGGCAATAGGGGTAGGATAGTCAGCTGGGCTCCGCAGCAGGAGGTGCTGAGGCATCCGTCTGTAGCCGCATTCCTCACACACTGCGGATGGAACTCGACGACAGAGAGCATATCAGAAGGTGTGCCGATGATATGCAGACCATTGTCCGGGGATCAAATGGGTACTGCCAGGTACGTGTGTGATGTGTGGAAGGTGGGGGTTAGGGTGGAGGTGGAGAACCAGTTGAAGAGAGAGCAAGTCCAGACGGCCATCACAAGACTCATGGATGGAAAGGAAGGTGAAGAGGTGAGAGAAAGAATGAGAGATCTGAGGCATGTGGTGGTGAAGTGCACTAGCGAAGGTGGGACATCTGATGTTGCTTTGCAACGTTTAGTGGATTCCAATGTTTAAGTACACAGCTGTTTAGGCTATGAATTGTCTATTTTTCGTACGAGTTTCTAATTAAAATATTTATCATTAAAGATATTGCTTTTTTCATTGATCAGCTATTTTTTCCATCAAATAGTGGGATCAATTTATGATATTCACCTCATTCTTTTTTTTCCAGAAAATGCGAGAGCCTTGTGATTCGATCTGTCAATAGAAAGAAAAGTTTGTGCAACTGGTGGTTGCAAGAAAGATTTTTAAGGCATCCACAAATTATTATGTCCGTCGGAGACAGATTCTGATCAGATCAACGATGGATCAGTGGACGAAATACACATCGATTAATGGGATTATGGGGCGATTGGGTCACATGGGGCTATCCAAATAGACTAGTTTTCGTAACTACTATAATACACGTATAATGAAAGGGTATGTTCTAATCTCACTGCTGTTAGCAAGGAAAGTTATGATCTTGCGCCATTTGCGTCCAGCTCTTGCTTGGCCGATGGCTGGTGGAGGGCGGCGTGGTGGCTATGGTGGTGGCAGGGCGTGCTCGGCGCGGTGCTGGAGGACCTGTCAGATCTGTTCTGGCGCAGGCTTCTCTGGCCGATGCTTCGTTGGCGGCGAGGGTTGAGGCGGCATGGGCCGGCTACCTCCGGTGGCTCGGCACGGGTGGTGGTCCGGCGTGGTGGGGCGCCTTGGTGGGGCTTGTCAGGTGGTGAAAGTCGCGGTGATGGGCTTGGCCGGGGTGTTGGTGGTGCGGGTCTGTGGGGGCGGCGCTATTCCTTGGTGGTTGTGCCCCACCGGCGGCGCAAAGTGGGCGGTGCGGCTTCCCTTCTCCTTGGTCTATGTCGATGGGGTGACGGTGACCAGGGGCTCTCGCTCTAGTGTATCTCTTCGGGACCCGAGGGGAGTCGGAGTTGAGGCTCCGGGTAGGGGAGAGGGGGCTCGATCCAGGATGTACCCGCGGTCGGCGAGGTTCCTCCCTCCGTGGGTACGGTGGTCCTTGGTGGTGGTCGGGACTTCACGGTACTGTCGGGCAACACGGAGTCGAGGGCCATGGACATGGCGTTGTCTGAGTGCACTCGACGACAACCATCGGGAACCATGGAGGTGTGTCTCCCCCAGTTCACCGGTATTGGCTGGTGACACAGGGCTGGGGCTCCTACTGTGGTGGCACCGGCCCAACCTTCGCGGCTCATGCCGGGCTAGGAGTGAAACATGTGGACTTTCGCTCTTCCTACCGTGGCTGGTATTGTGTGGTGTGGGCGGTGGGTGAGGTCCTGGACTTGGATGCCGCTCTGGATGGTGGTTCGCATGGTTCGCTCTCCGGCGGGCGCCATGTCGGCGGTGGTGGCTCCCTTCTTGGTCGTGCGGGCGAAGAGAGGGGTAGCAGTTGGTGGCTTGGGCGCGTCCTCTGCTGGACGATGCCCATATCTGGATCTGGGGTCTGGGCGCACCACTTTTGCCCTAGGGCTTCGGTGACTTAGGGTGGGGTGCCGAGCGAAATCTTTGCCCTTTTGCGCCGGCGACGACGACGCTTACGGGTGCCGTTCTCTTCTTGAAGACGTCGTCGTGGATCTCCTCGCCGCGTTAGAGTTCCGGGTGCAGACCCTTGCCCAATGGGGCTAGGCAGCGACGACGTTCTGCGCTGTTCTCTCTCTTGGGGGCGTTGTCTAGGAGCTTAGGTGTCCTAGGGTGTTGCGTGATTGTGCTCCATTCTCCCTGTTTTCTCCTTCGGTAGTGTAGTTGCTTGTCTACTCTGCGATCCGGATAACCTAGGATCTGCTTTGTAAGAGGGTCACCTCACCACCATGTATCGTTCGACCGTGTACCTTTTCCGATTTGTGCTTTATTTATAAAGGGGGGCGAAAGCCTGTTTCGAGAAAGTTATGATCTTTTTCTAATTGGATGTGTACCGAGGTAAACCTCATTACATTATACTCCATTATGCCCGCAATAATGCCTGATATACTATGCACTGGACAAAGTGGCTAGGAAATGCCACACTCCTGGAACAATATCCAGCTCTATATAATATTGTCCTCCGAATGTGACGTTCAGATAAGATTTAATAGGCCCCAAACTTGCATCGTGGAATGATTGGATAAATCGTCTCGCCACGGTACATTTATCACATGGAACCGATCAACTTTGGTGGAATCTAAATGCGAGTGGTAAATTCTCGATAGATTCAATGTATAGAGCGTTGATCCAATCTGATGTACCAGTTGATATAAGAAGATCTGGAAGATGAAGATACCGCTTAAGAATAAAATCTATGCATGGTATCTTCGTCGAGGAGTCATTCTTACCAAATATAACCTTATTAAGAGAAATTGGCATGGAATATGCAATGCGTTCTTTGTAATCATGACGAAACAATAAAACACTTGTTCTTCAAGTGCAAATTAACTTGGTCTACATTGTCAATCATTCAAATAGCTTATGGCTTGTATCCTCCATGTAGTGCTGCTAGTATTTTTGCAACTGGTTACATGGAATTGATTACAAGTTTAGAATTCTTATCAGGGTGAGAGCGCTTGCCGTTATTTGGTCGCTTTGGCTATGTAGGAATGATAAGGTTTTCAATAATGAAAGTACTTCTCTTATGTAGGTTACCTATAGGCGTACCGGTACGCTTTGTTTATGGTCGTCTCTACAACGTGTGGACAATCAAGACATGTTTACGGAGGCGTGTGCATGCTTGGAGGACACGGCAAGGGATATTTTTACCCAACATGGATAGCAACATTATCTTAGGATTGGCCATCCTACAGTTTAGGCGGCATACAGACTCCATTTCTTGTACTTCGTCTTTATTACTGTTTTTTTAGATTCGACTTGGTATGTATGTGTGCATCTCAGTTATGCACAAGCCGGGTGTAATGCTTAAACCTTTAAGTAATAAAGCATTCTTTATCGTAAAATGCACTGGATATATCGTGCATGCCTCACCTGTCCATCTTTTTGAGACTTGTGCAACATTCTTCTCCCTCTGGATGGGAATATAAGTCTTGCATGGAAATTTAGGTCGTCGGATTAACTAGCAACATTATAAGATGACACAAAATATATATGTTTAGAATCTTCATTCAATGACTAATCTAAAAATAAATATTTTCTGACCTACAGCACATTTTTGCTAATCGAGCAGAAGAACTATGTGTGCCTGACTCATATCCCATCCGGAGGGATTATCTATTCATTGCATATATCTCCTTGTATTTCTATTACATCACATAACCCTGACAACTTTTTTCACAAATTATGTGCAAGATTCAAGACACACTATGCTCCACCCACAGTGCCAGGCATTGCTCCGCTCACCCCATGCATTAATATGTGATTTCCATGTTTGAATTCTTTTTATTCTTTAAACCGAAAGTCTAATTTATAATTGGATATTTGCGTTCTTGGTGGCGTTGATTTGGAAATAGGACCTGTCTTGAATATATTCCTACAAGTTTTGAAATTCGAATTCTGAAATAAAATTATACACTTGGGACACGGTGACTGTCGGTGTCAAAACCGGCGGATCTCGGGTAGGGGTTCCCGAACTGTGCGTCTAGGCGGATGGTAATAGGAGACAAGGGACACGATGTTTTTACCCAGGTTCGGGCCCTCTCGGTGGAGGTAAAACCCTACTCCTGCTTGATTAATATTGATGATATGGGTAGTATAAGAGTAGATCTACCACGAGATCAAGGAGGCTAAACCCTAGAAGCTAGCCTATGGTATGATTGTTATTCGTCCTACGGACTAAAACCCTCCGGTTTACATAGACACCGGAGAGGGTTAGGGTTACACAGAGTCGGTTACAATGGTAGGAGATCTACATATCCGTATCGCCAAGCTTGCCTTCCACGCCAAGGAAAGTCCCATCCGGACACGGGACGAAGTCTTCAATCTTGTATCTTCATAGTCTAGGAGTCCGGCCAACGATGATAGTTCGGCTATCCGGACACCCCCCTAATCCAGGACTCCCTCAGTAGCCCCTGAACCAGGCTTCAATGACGATGAGTCCGGCGCGCATATTGTCTTCGGCATTGCAAGGCGGGTTCCTCCTCTGAATACTTCATAAAAGATTTTGAACACAAGTATAGTGTCCGGCTCTGCAAAATAAGTTCCACATACCACCGTAGAGAGAATAATCTTTACACAAATTCAATCTGCTGACGTATTTTGCGGCGTGACGTCACATCACGGCCAAGCCTTTACTGGAATCATTTTTACTGTCCCACCTCAGCGCGTTTAGCGAGGCGGTTTCCTTGGCACGTCTTGTCAAAGCAGAGATCGTGTCCCCTCATTCCGGGATTCTCATCAATACGGGCGTGGGTAACCCAACCGCGCCATTGATTACGGCGCTTGGGAGATAAGCGAGTTTTATCAGGCTGGTGGGGACGCATAGCTTCGTCCGTCCATATAAGGGGATAAGGATCCACCTTTTCACCTACGCCTTCTTCCTCCTTTGCTTATTCATTTCCGTGCACTCGAGCTCCAGCGCCCAAGTCCGCACATCTCGCCTCAACCTTCCCCAGCCATGTCCGGAGCGGGAGGTAAGTGGATGGTCTCCTCCATAACGGAGGAACAAGTCAAAAAGCTGCGGAAGGCCGGATACTTGTCCAGCGACATCGCGCATCGGCTCCCCGACAAGGGGCAGCTCCTTCCTACCCCCAGGCCCCATGAGAGGGTGGTGTTCCTCACCCACTTCCTCCGCGGACTAGGTTTTCCACTTCACCCATTTGTCCGGGGGCTCATGTTCTACTATGGCCTAGATTTCCACGATCTGGCCACGAACTTCATGCTCAACATCTCGGCATTCATCGTCGTGTGCGAGGCCTTCCTATGCATCCAGCCCCACTTCGGCTTATGGCTGAATATTTTTAGTGTCAAGCCGAAGGTAGTGGGCGGCCGCCAAGCGGAGTGCGGAGGTGCCATGGCGGGCCGGATGGCCAACGTCCTATGGCTCGAGGGCTCCTTTGTGGAGACAATAAAGGGGTGGCAATCGGGGTGGTTCTACATCACCGAGCCGCGCGACCCCAAATGGGCGGCGGCCCCTGAATTCTGATCTGGTTTCCCCACACGGCTTACCTCCTGGAAAGAGACGGGCCTAACATGGGAAGGTTCAGAAGAGCTGACCGGACTCCAAGCCTGCGTCCAAAAGCTGGTGAACAAGAATCTCAAGCTTGTCAACGTAATCCAGGTCATGCTCATACGCCGGATCCTCCCGTGCCAACAACGGGCCTTCAAATTGTGGGAGTTTGATCCGGCACATCACCAAACCTTGAGCAGGCTCTTCGACACTACATACGAAGATGCCTGGAAGGTGCTGTTCAAGGGTGCCGATGCTCCCGCATCCGCTACCGAAGATCGCGGATTCAGCTCGCGGCTTCAAGCCGACGAGGTAAGCTATTCTACCCTTTATAGGACACTTTTTCATAGTTTGACTCTATGCGGGATCTAAACTCCCTTACCTTTGACAGGACTGGCTGAAGAAGGCTGAGCAGGCTAACTGTCCGGCTCCTTTGCCAGAAGACCCAGCGGATGCCCGCTTGATGGGGCTGCTGGTTCCGGCACCTCACGTGGTGCTAGAGAAGAAGGCCAAGAAGAAGGCCACAGGAACTCGAAAGAGTTCCCAGCGTCAGGTGTCATCGGAATCATCATCCGATGACTCCGAGGCGTATTCCTCCCGCGGAGACGAGGAGGAGAAGAAAGAGGCTTCTCCCCCAATGGGGGAGAGAAGAAAAGGAAGGCCTCCCCAACTGGGGAGGCCGGAGGGTCCAAGAAGGGAAGGACCCTTCCTCCGAACTGCTCCACCAACGCCGACGACGGCGAAGAGGAGTGGCCCTCGAGGGCCAAGCCCCTGGCGAGATCGTAAGTGTTCGGATTCCGGAATAACTCATGATTTTTCATTTGTCGCATAATGTCTTCTAACGCCGAATACAACCATGTAGCCCGCCCTAGGATGAGCTTCCTGTTGGGGAACGTAGCAGAAATTCAAAATTTTCCTACGTGTCACCAAGATCTATCTATGGAGAAACCAGCAACGAGGGGAAGGAGAGTGCATCTACATACCCTTGTAGATCGCTAAGCGGAAGCGTTCAAGAGAACGGGGTTGAAGGAGTCGTACTCGTCGTGATCCAAATCACCGGAGATCCTAGTGCCGAACGGACGGCACCTCCGTGTTCAACACACGTATAGCCCGGTGATGTCTCCCATGCCTTGATCCAGCAAGGAGAGAGGGAGAGGTTGAGGAAGACTCCATCCAGCAGAAGCACAACGGCGTGGTGGTGATGGAGGAGCGTGGCAATCCTGCAGGGCTTCGCCAAGCACCGCGGGAGAGGAGAAGGGAGAGAGGTAGGGCTGCGCCAAGAGGGAGAGAATCTCGTGTGTTGGGCAGCCCCTAGACCTGATCTATTTATAGGGGGAGGGGAGGGGGCTGCGCCCCTTCTAGGGTTCCCTCCCCAGGGGTGGCGACAGCCCCCAGATGCCATCTGGGTGGCGGCCAGAAGGGGGAAGAGGGGAGGCGCACCTGGGGTGGGCCTTAGGGCCCATCTTCCCTAGGGTTTGCCCCCTTCCCATCTTTCCTTGCTCCTTGGGCCTTGTGGGGGGGGGGGGGGGCGCACCAGCCCACCTGGGGCTGGTCCCCTCCCACACTTGGCCCATGCAGCCCTCCGGGGATGGTGGCCCCACTTGGTGGACCCCCGGGACCCTCCCGGTGGTCCCGGTACGTTACCAATAAAACCCGAAACTTTTCTGGTGACCAAAACAGGACTTCCCATATATAAATCTTTAACTCCGGACCATTCCGGAACTCCTCGTGACATCCGGGATCTCATCCGGGACTCTGAACAACATTCGGTAACCACATACAAACTTCCTTTATAACCCTAGCGTCATCGAACCTTAAGTGTGTAGACCCTACGGGTTCGGGAACCATGCAGACATGACCGAGACGTTCTCCGGTCAATAACCAACAGCGCGATCTGGATACCCATGTTGGATCCCACATGTTCCACGATGATCTCATCGGATGAACCACGATGTCAAGGACTCATTCGATCCCGTATTCAATTCCCTTTGTCCAGCGGTATTATACTTGCCCGAGATTCGATCGTCGGTATGCCGATACCTTGTTCAATCTCGTTACCGGCAAGTCTCTTTACTCGTTCCGTAACACATCATTCCGTGATCAACCCCTTGGTCACATTGTGCACATTATGATGATGTCCTACCGAGTGGGCCCAGAGATACCTCTCCGTTTACACGGAGTGACAAATCCCAGTCTCGATTCGTACCAACCCAACAAACACTTTCGGAGATACCTGTAGTGCACCTTTATAGCCACCCAGTTACGTTGTGACGTTTGGTACACCCAAAGCATTCGTACGGTATCCAGGAGTTGCACAACCTCATGGTCTAAGGAAAAGATACTTGACATTAGAAAAGCTTTAGCATACGAACTACACGATCTCTGTGCTAGGCTTAGGATTGGGTCTTGTCCATCACATCATTCTCCTAATGATGTGATCCCGTTATCAACGACATCCAATGTCCATGGTCAGGAAACTGTAACCATCTATTGATTAACGAGCTAGTCAACTAGAGGCTTACTAGGGACATGGTGTTGTCTATGTATCCACACATGTATCTGAGTTTCTTATCAATACAATTATATCATGGATAATAAACGATTATCATGAACAAGGAAATATAATAATAACTTATTTATTATTGCCTCTAGGGCATATTTCCAACAGTCTCTCACTTGCACTAGAGTCAATAATCTAGTTCACATCGCCATGTGATTAACACTCACAGGTCACATCGCCATGTGACTAACATCCAAAGAGTTTACTAGTGTCACTAAACTAGTTCACATCATCATGTGATTAAGACTCAATGAGTTCTGGGGTTTGATCATGTTTTGCTTGTAAGAGAGGTTTTAGTCAACGGGTCTGCAACATTCAGATCCGTATGTACTTTGCAAATCTCTAGGTCTTATTGTAAATGCTGCTTCCACGCTCCACTTGGAGCTATTCCAAATGGTTGCTCCACTATATGTATCCGGTTTGCTACTCAGAGTCATTCAGATAGGTGTTAAAGCTTGCATCGACGTAACTCTTTACGTCGAACTCTTTATCACCTCCATAACCGAGAAACATATCCTTATTCCTCTAAGGATAATTTTGACCACCATCTGATGATCCACTCCTTGATCACCTTTGTACCCTCTTGCCAGACATGTGGCAAGGCACACATCAGGTGCGGTACTTAGCATAGCATACTATAGAGCCTACGTCTAAAGCATAGGGGATGACCTTTGTCCTTTCTCTCTTTTCTGCCGTGGTCGAGCTTTAAGTCTTAACTTCGTACCTTACTACTCAGGCAAGAACTCCTTCTTTGAATGATCCATCTTGAACACCTTCAAGATCATGTCAAGGTATGTGCTCATTTGAAAGTACCATTAAGCATTTTTTTGATCTATCCTCATAGATCTTGATGCTCAATGTTCAAGTAGCTTAATCCAGGTTTTCTATTGAAAAACACCTTTCAAATAACCCTATATGCTTTCCAGAAATTCTACATCATTTCTGATCAACAATATGTCAACAACATACACTCATCAGAAATTCTATAGTGCTCCCACTCACTTCTTTGGAAATACAAGTTTCTCATGAACTTTGTATAAACCCAAAATCTTTGGTCATCTCATCGAAGCGCACATTCCAACTCCGAGATGCTTACTCCAGTCCTTAGAAGGATCGCTGGAGCCAGCATACCTTTTAGCATCCTTAGGATCGACAAAAACTTTCTGATTGTATCACATACAACCTTTCCATACGAAGACTCGTAAGGAAACTCGTTTTGACATCCATCTTCCAGATTTCATAAATGCAGCTAATGCTAACATGATTCCGACGGACTTAAGAATCGCTACGGATGAGAAAATCTCATCATAGTCAACTCCTTGAACTTGTGAAAAACTCTTCGCTATAAGTCGAGCTTCATAGATGGTGACATTACCGTCCATGTCCGTCTTCTTCTTAGAGATCCATTTATCTCAATGGCTTGCCGATCATCAGGCAAGTCCACCAAAGTCCATGCTTTGTTCTGATACATGGATCCTATCTCGGATTTCATGGCTTCTAACCATTTGTTGGAATATGGGCCCACCATTGCTTCTCCATAGCTCGTAGGTTCATTGTTGTCTAGCAACATGACCTTCAAGACAGGATCACTGTACCACTCCGAAGCAGTACGCGTCCTTGTCGTCCTACGAGGTTCGGTAGTGACTTGATCCGAAACTTCATGATCTCTATCATAAGCTTCTACTTCAATTGGTGTAGGCGCCACAGGAACAACTTCCTGTGCCCTGCTACACACTTGTTGAAGTGATGGTTCAATAACCTCATCAAGTCTCCACCATCCTCCCACTCAACTTTTCGAGACAAACTTTTCCTCGAGAAAGGACCTGATTCAAGAAACAATCCCTATTGCTTTCGGATCTGAATTAGGAGGTATACCCAACTGTTTTGGGTGTCCTATGAAGATGCATTTTATCCGCTTTGGGTTCGAGCTTATCAACCTGAAACCTTTTCACATAAGCATCGCAACCCCAAACTTTTAAGAAACGACAACTTAGGTTTCTCCAAATCATAGTTCAAATGGTGTCGTCTCAACGGAATTACGTGGTGCCCTATTTTAAAGTGAATGCGGTTGTCTCTAATGCCTAACCCATGAATGATAGTGGTAATTCGACAAGAGACATCATGGTACGCACTATATCCAATAGGGTGCAACTATGATGTTCGGACACACCATCACACTATGGTGTTCCAGGCGGTATTAATTGTGAAACTATTTCCACAATGTCTTAATTGCGTGCCAAAGCTCGTAACTCAGATACTCATCTCTATGATTATATCATAGACATTTTATCCTCTTGTCACAATGATCTTCAACTTTACTCTAAAATTACTTGAACCATTCAATAATTCAGACTTGTGTTTCATCAAGTAAATATACTCAAAATCTACTCGAATCATCTGTGAAGTAAGAACATAATGATATTCACTGCATGCCTCAGCACTCATTGGACTGCACACATCAAAATGTGTTATTTCCAACAAGTTGCTATCTTGTTCCATCTTACTGAAAACGAGGCTCTTCAGTCATCTTGCCCATGTGGTATAATTTGCATATCTCAAATGATTGAAAATCAAGTGAGTCCAAACGATCCATCTGCATGGAGTTTCTTAATGCGTATACACCAGTGGACATGGTTTGCATGTCTCAAACTTTTCAAAAACGAGTGAGTCCAAAGATCCATCAACATGGAGCTTCTTCATGCGTTTTATACCAATATGACTTACATGGCAGTGCCACAAGTAGGTGGTACTATCATTACTATCTTATATCTTTTGGCATGAACATGTGTATCACTACGATCGAGATTCAATAAACCATTCATTTTGGGTGCAAGACCATTGAAGGTATTATTCAAATAAACAGAGTAACCATTATTCTCCTTAAATGAATAACCGTATTGCAATAGACATAATCCAATCATGTCTATGCTCAACGCAAACACCAAACTCGATGGTAGAGGGAGTGTGCGATGCTTGATCACATCAAACTTGGAAACACTTCCAACACATATCGTCAGCTCACCTTTAGCTAGTCTCCCTTTATTCTGTAGCTCTTTTATTTCGAGTTACTAACACTTAGCAACCGAACCGGTATCTTAATACCCTGGTGCTACTAGGAGTACTAGTAAAGTACACATTAACATAATGTATATCCAATATACTTCTATCGACCTTATCAGCCTTCTCATCTACCAAGTATCTAGGGTGATTCTGCTCCAGTGGCTGTTCCCCTTATTACAGAAGCACTTAGTCTCGGGTTTGGGTTCAACCTTGGATTTCTTCACTAGAGCAGCAACTGATTTGCCGTTTCATGAAGTATCCCTTCTTGCCCTTGCCCTTCTTGAAACTAGTGGTTTCACCAACCATCAACAATTAATGCTCCTTCTTGATTTCTACTTTCACGGTATCAAACATCGCGAATACCTCAAGGATCATCATATCTATCCCTGATATGTTATAGTTCATCACGAAGCTCTAGCAGCTTGGTGGCAATGACTTTGGAGAAACATCACTATCTCTGGAAGATCAACCCCCACTCGATTCAAGTGATTGTCGCACTCAGACAATCTGAGCACAAGCTCAACGATTGAGCTTTTCTCCCTTAGTTTGCAGGCTAAGAAAATTGTCGGAGGTCTCATACCTCTTGACGTGGGCACGAGCCTGAAATCCCAATTTCAGCCCTCGAAACATCTCATATGTTCAGCGACGTTTCGAAAACGTCTTTGGTGCCTCTATTCTAAACCATTTAACTGAACTATCACGTAGTTATCAAAACGTGTATGTCCGATGTTCGCAACATCCACAGACGGTGTTTGGGGTTCAGCACACTAAGCGGTGCATTAAGGACATAAGCTTTCTACTGTCCGCATAATCACTACTGTCAACTTTCAACTACATTTTCTCTAGGAACATATCTAAACAGTGGAACTAAAGCGCGAGCTTACGACATAATTTGCAAAGATCTTTTGACTATGTTCAGGATAATTAAGTTCATCTTATGAACTCCCACTCAGATAGACATCCCTCTAGTCATCTAAGTGATTACATGATCCGAGTCAACTAGGCCATGTCCGATCATCACGTGAGACGGACTAGTCATCATCGGTGAACATCTTCATGTTGATCGTATCCTCCATACGACTCATGCTCAACCTTTCGGTCTCTTGTGTTCCAAGGCCATGTCTGTACATGCTAGGCTCGTCAAGTCAACCTAAGTGTTTCGCGTGTGTAAATCTGGCTTACACCCGTTGTATGTGAACGTAAGAATCTATCACACCCGATCATCACGTGGTGCTTCGAAACGACGAACTTTCACAACGGTGCACAGTTAGGGGGAACACTTTCTTGAAATTTTAATGAGGGATCATCTTATTTACTACCGTTGTTCTAAGCAAACAAGATTTATAAACATGATAAACATCACATGCAATCAAATAGTGACATGATATGGCCAATATCATTTTGCTCCTTTTGATCTCCATCTTCGGGGCTCCATGATCATCATAGTCACCGGCATGACACCATGATCTCCATCATCATGATATCCATCATTGTGTCTCCATGAAGTTGTCTCGCCAACTTATTACTTCTACTACTATGGCTACCGGTTAGCAATAAAGTAAAGTAATTACATGGCGTTGTTCAATGACACGCAGGTCATACAATAAATAAAGACAACTCCTATGGCTCCTGCCGGTTGTCATACTCATCGACATGCAAGTCGTGATTCCTATTACAAGAACATGATCAATCTCATACATCACATATCATTCATCACATTCTTCTTGGCCATATCACATCACATAGCATACCCTGCAAAAACAAGTTAGACGTCCTCTAATTGTTGTTTGCATGTTTTACGTGGCTGCTATGGTTTTCTAGCAAGAACGTTTCTTACCTACGCAAAAACCACAACGTGATATGTCAATTCCTATTTACCCTTCATAAGGACCCTTTTCATCGAATCCGATCCGACTAAAGTGGGAGAGACTGGCACCCGCTAGCCACCTTATGCAACAAGTGCATGGCAGGTGGTGGAACCTGTCTCACGTAAGTGTACGTGTAAGGTCGGTCCGGGCCGCTTCATCCCACAATGCCGCCGAATCAAGATTGGACTAGTAACGGTAAGCATATTGAACAAAATCAACGCCCACAACTACTTTGTGTTCTACTTGTGCAAAGAATCTATGCAATAGACCTAGCTCATGATGCCACGGTTGGGGAACGTAGCAGAAATTCAAAATTTTCCTACGTGTCACCAAGATCTATCTATGGAGAAACCCGCAACGAGGGGAAGGAGAGTGCATCTACATACCCTTGTAGATCGCTTAGCGGAAGTGTTCAAGAGAACGGGGTTGAAGGAGTCGTACTCGTCGTGATCCAAATCACCGTAGATCCTAGTGCCGAACGGACGGCACCTCCGCGTTCAACGCACGTACAGCCCGGTGACGTCTCCCATGCCTTAATCCAGCAAGGAGAAAGGGAGAGGTTGAGGAAGACTCCATCCAGCAGCAGCACAATGGCGTGGTGGTGATGGAGGAGCGTGGCAATCCTGCAGGGCTTCGCCAAGCACCGCGGGAGAGGAGAAGGGAGAGAGGTAGGGCTGCGCCAAGAGGGAGAGAATCTCGTGTGTTGGGCAGCCCCTAGACCTCATCTATTTATAGGGGGAGGGGAGGGGGCTGTGCCCCTTCTAGGGTTCCCTCCCCAGGGGTGGCGGCAGCCCCCAGATGCCATCTGGATGGCGGCCAGAAGGGGGAAGAGGGGAGGCGCACCTGGGGTGGGCCTTAGGGCCCATCTGCCCTAGGGTTTGCCCCCTTCCCACCTTTCCCTGCGCCTTGGGCCTTGTGGGGGGGGGGGAGGGGCGCACCAGCCCACCTGGGGCTGGTCCCCTCCCACACTTGGCCCATGCAGCCCTCCGGGGATGGTGGCCCCACTTGGTGGACCCCCGGGACCCTCCTAGTGGTCCTGGTATGTTACCGATAAACCCGAAACTTTTCTGGTGACCAAAACAGGACTTCCCATATATAAATCTTTACCTGCGGACCATTCCGGAAGTCCTCGTGACGTCCGGGGTCTCATCCGGGACTCCGAACAACATTCAGTAACCACATACAAACTTCCTTTATAACCCTAGCGTCATCGAACCTTAAGTGTGTAGACCGTACGGGTTCGGGAACCATGCAAACATGACCGAGACGTTCTCCGTTCAATAACCAATAGCGGGATCTGGATACCCATGTTGGCTCCCACATGTTCCATGATGATCTCATCGGATGAACCACGATGTCAAGGACTCATTCGATCCCGTATTCAATTCCCTTTGTCCAGCGGTATTATACTTGCCTAAGATTCGATCGTCGGTATGCGATACCTTGTTCAATCTCGTTACCGGAAAGTCTCTTTACTCGTTCCGTAACACATCATCCCGTGATCAACCCCTTGGTCACATTGTGCACATTATGATGATGTCCTACCGAGTGGGCCCAGAGATACCTCTCCGTTTACACGAAGTGACAAATCCCAGTCTCGATTCGTACCAATCCAACAAACACTTTAGGAGATACCTGTAGTGCACCTTTATAGCCACCCAATTATGTTGTGACGTTTGGTACACCCAAAGCATTCCTATGGTATCCGGGAGTTGCACAATCTCATGGTCTAAGGAAAAGATACTTGACATTAGAAAAGCTTTAGCATACGAACTACACGATCTCTGGGCTAGGCTTAGGATTGGGTCTTGTCCATCACATCATTCTCCTAATGATGTGATCCCGTTATCAATGACATCCAATGTCCATGGTCAGGAAACTGTAACCATATATTGATTAACGAGCTAGTCAACTAGAGGCTTACTAGGGACATGGTGTTGTCTATGTAGCCATACATGTATCTGAGTTTCTTATCAATACAATTATAGCATGGATAATAAACGATTATCATGAACAAGGAAATATAATAATAACTTATTTATTATTGCCTCTAGGGCATATTTCCAACACTTCTCGCTTCGTCGAGCGGATCCCTGGGTTCGTCGGATGTGAATAGCACTTTACTTCCGACGGCCTCCTCCCCTCGTGACGCAGAAGACACCGCGATGGAGTCCCAAAAGGGGCCCAACCAGGAGGAGGTGGTCCTGGAGGCGCCGCAAGGCGACCTCCCGGACTCTGGGCGCAAATGGGGCCAAACCACAGAGGGCTCTAAGTCCGACCCTGTGCCGGACTCCGCACCGGAACCTTCAGTGGTTCGGAGTCCTGCGGGCACCCCCTTCGTAAGAAGGGCAAGACTGCGACGCTGGCAGCCTCTGTCCAACCGGAGGCGCCGGATAATCTGCTGGAGGCGCTTAACGGCGCCTCCATCGATGAGGAGCACCGCACTATTATGAGTGCGGTGATCCAGAAAGTTCAGTCCGCCAAGAGCGGGCTGACTAAAGCCTGTACCAGCCTTCTAACAGGCTTTGAGGTAACTTTATAAGATATGTAAGAATATTACAGCATAGACATTAGCCCCTGATGCTCAGTTTGGTGTTCGGAAAGAAAAGCCAAGCTGAGGATCTAAAAAGATATATGCAGGAGTCTAACATAAATATGTCAATATGGGAATGCAGGCTGCGCTGCTGACCTCTGCCGCACTGACTACGGAGGTCAATGCATTGAAGCAGAGCCTCGAGCGGTCCGAGAACGAGCTCGGCCTTCCCAAGAAGCAGCTCGAGGACAAGGAAGGTAAGTAATACCTTATTAAAGTAGTACCTTATAGAAAAGGATTTGGTTGCAAAAAATGACAGGAATAACGTGTGTATTGTAGGGGCCACGAACGAGGTGGCGACCCTGAAGGAGGCGGTGTCGAAGGCCGAAAATAGTGCAGCCTTGGAGCGCACCGAGCGAGAGAAGCAGGAGGCGCGGGTGGCGGAGGTGCGGCAAGAGCTCCAGGCTCTCGTGAAGAAACACGAGAGTTTGGAGCGTGACTCGAAGACTCGAGAGTCTGAGCTTGCCTTGGCTCTTGAGAGTGCCAAAGCCGCTAAGGCCGAAGCCCAGAAGGCCCTCCAGGAGATCGAGGCGATAAAGAAGATAGCGGCGGGTAAGGCATTCTTTATGCAAAGCAAGCATATAAAAGTGAATTATCTGTTACTTACCCGAATCCGGAGCTCTCCAGGAGCGTTCGCCGATCTGCCCCGTAGTATGTCTGATGCTGCCGCGTTCTACCGAGTCGAGGAGGGGAGATCGATGGAAAAGGTGTTCTGGTCTCAATATGCTGAGGCCGGACATCCGGTGCCCCTGAGCGACCATCTGAAGCAGCTGGTCGAGCTCCACAAGGTGGCTGAACAGGCCATGAAGGGCCTCATAGTTCGGCTGTGGCCTAAGGAAGCCATGCCTGGGAGCTACTTCGGTCTGGTGCGGCGGCTGGTGGACGCCTGTCCATGGATTGAAGTTATCAAGCACTCCGCCTGCATTGAAGGTGCCCTTCGGGCCCTTGCCCGTGCTAAAGTGCAATGGGGCAAGATGGACGCTGAGAAGCTTGTGACAGACCCGCCACCGCTGGGCAAGGAGTATCGCAAGCCCGAGATGTATTATAAGGGCGTCCTGAAGGGTGCCCGCATTATAGCGGGTGAATGCTCCAAAGATGTAATTTTGAGTAGACTCGCATTTGTTATCCTGTACGCTGAAAACATTATTCATATGCGCTCAGCAACGCTTGTTAATTTAAAATATTACCTTCTGTGCGGCCGTTTATCAAATTTGAGAGATGGAGAGTCGTTGGCTTCAGCCCCCATGCCACGAGTGCTGGGGTGTTCGGGATAAACTTGAGCGCTCTTATTCCCATTCTTGGGTCCTTTCGAGGGAGGCGTTCAACACAACGAACGAGGCAACCGGACTATAATGCTTGAACACTCTCACTTAGCCATAGAATTCTATAATTTTAAATTTCGGCGAAGCCCCTAGTATTCGGAAGACCGAGTTCGGGGCGCTATCCACGCCTTGGCCGAACAATGCCGACTCCTCACTCTAAGCGGCATGAGTCTTTAGGGACCCGAAAAACCTCTCGAACAGCGACCTGCTCTCGCCCTATCATGACGGTCAGTTTTAGCTTTCTCCACTGAGGTGCTCAACCCAGCTCAAGCGGGGCACAATCGCAGTGGTCTCCCAGCGCTACCTTAGCCGATATAGCGGAACGTAAGGTACCAAAACATGGGAGCCTGGCAAACCCAACTATTGACCCAAGACATGATTCGGAGCCGATTCATATAATGCTATAAGTTCGGGGTGCCGCACTTGTGAAAGTGTTCAGACTTATCACACCATGTTTTGGGGTACTTAAGCCCCTGGTGTATTTGACCGTACCAAGTTGTACGGGTGCAACATGTCATAGATGAACATTTATAAAGAAAAAGGAAAAGCAATAATAAGCAGAAGCTATGTATTGTTTATTCAAAATATACTGCAATGAAAGCAGAACAATACAAATAGTGCGATAAGCAAGGGGGGACTATTTAACATGTCCCCCTCCAGGGGTAAGCTACGGGATGGTATGTAAAACAGGTATACTGCTCGTAATAGAGACCACCTGGACACTCGACGTAGTTTTTCTGGTTCCCTGGTTGTTGCATCGTGAGTTCGGCATTTCTACTGCTGGACAGGGCTTCTGGAAAACGGAGTCCTGAGAATAAGAAAAAAGAAAAAGGAACGAATGACACAATAGGGAGCCCCTTGTGCGGTTGAGCCGCATTCTGGGCATGCTGTGGTCGTGCCCCTTCCCCTATGCCCATGGTATCTCCAGAGCGTAGTTATGTACGCGTGGTACTGGTCTCGCGATTTTGCGAGGGCTGGGGTTGGGGCCGCATTGCTACGTGTGCTCAGAACGTGCCAGGCGGTCTTGTTGTAGGTTACTCCGGGCGCGCTTGACGGTGTCCGAACATTTAGTGGTCGGACTTGAGAATTGCCTTAATAGGCTGCTTTGTACTTCCGCCGTGAGGGCCGCCGTGTGCTCCTCCGTCCGGAGAGAGCGTTCGGTGTTTCCATTGACCGTGATTACTCCTTAAGGGCCTGGCATCTTGAGCTTGAGGTATGCGTAGTGCGGCACCACATTGAACTTTGCAAATGCGGTTCGTCCGAGCAGTGCGTGATAGCCGCTGCGGAACGGGACTATGTCGAAGATTAATTCCTCGCTTCGGAAGTTATCCGGGGATCCGAAGACCACTTGAAGTGTAATTGAGCCTGTACAATTGGCCTCTACACCTGGTATGACGCCTTTAAAGGTCGTTTTTGTGGGTTTAATCCTTGAGGGGTCTATGCCCATTTTGCACACTGTATCCTGGTAAAGCAGGTTCAGGCTGCTGCCACCGTCCATCGGGACTCTAGTGAGGTGAAATCCGTCAATGATTGGGTCAAGAACCAATGCGGCGAATCCGCCGTGGCAGATGCTATTGGGGTGGTCCCTTCGATCAAAAGTGATTGGGCAGGAGGACCACGGGTTGAACTTTGGGGCGACTGGCTCCATCGCGTATACGTTCCTTAGTGCACGCTTCTGCTCCCTTTTGGGTATGTGGGTTGCATATATCATGTTCACTGTCCACACTTGTGGGTGAAAGCCCTTCAGTCCTCTATTGTTCGGCGGCCGGGGCTCCTCCTCGTCATCGCTATGCAGCCCCTTGTCGTTGTGTTCGGCACTTAACTTGCCTGCCTGCTTGAATACCCAACAATCCCTGTAGGTGTGGTTGGCTGGTTTTTCGGGGGTGCCATGTATCTGGCACAAGCGATCGAGTATGTGGTCCAAATTGGACGGGCCCTGAGTATTTCTTTTGAACGACCTTTTCTGCTGACCGGGTTTAGAGCCTCTGAATCCGGCATTGACTGCCGTATCTTCAGTATTATCTCCGTTAATGCGGCGTTTGTGCTTGTTCCGACGCGACCTGCCATTGTTGTCCTTGGTATCCAAACTACCAGGATTTTTGGTCAGGTTGTTACTGCGAGCTAGCCAGCCGTCCTCTCCTGTGCAGAAGCGGGTCATGAGTGACGTGAGGGCTGCCATGGATTTCGGCTTTTCCGGTCCTAGGTGTCGGGCAAGCCACTCGTCGCGGATGTTATGTTTGAAGGCTGCAAGGGCCTCTGCATCCGGACAGTCAACGATTTTATTTTTCTTGGTTAAGAACCGTGTCCAGAATTGTTTGGCCGATTCATCTGGCTGCTGAATTATGTGGCTTAGGTCATCAGCGTCTGGTGGTCGCACATATGTGCCCTAGAAGTTATCAAGGAATGCGGCTTCCAGGTCTTCCCAACAACCAATTGATTCTGCTGGCAAGCTGTTGAGCCAATGCCGAGCTGGTCCTTTAAGCTTGAGTGGGAGGTATTTGATGGCGTGTAGGTCATCACCGCGGGCCATGTGGATGTGAAGGAGATAGTCCTCGATCCAAACCGCAGGATCTGTTGTGCCATCGTATGATTCAATGTTTACGGGTTTAAAACCCTCGGGGATTTGATGATCCATTACTTCGTTTGTGAAGCATAGTGGGTGTGCGACACATCTATATTGGGCTATATCACGACGCAACTCAAATGAGCTTTGTCTACTGTGTTCGGCCCGGACGGAATTGCTGTATCCGTCGTGACGGTTGTCATCACGTGTCGTGGGGCGCCCACGCGATCCATAGATCGATCTTATTTGCCTTGCCTTGTCCTCCAATATGTCTCGCAAGTCCGGCGCATTTCCCCGCGGCTTTGTACTTTTCGAGCGACGCCGGGGTGCGGCTTTAGTGGAGGGCCTACAGGCCTCTCTGTCGTGGCCACGAGGTGGCCGGTCGGCCGCGTCATGCGTCGGTGAAGTAGGTTTGGGTGCTTCCTCCTCTAATTGGGGTAGCAGCTTGCGTTTTGGGTAGCTCTTGGACGGGCGATCGAATTTATATTCTTCGGCTGCGAGGACTTCGGTCCATCTGTCAGCTAGCAAGTCTTGGTCAGCTCTAAGTTGCTGCTGCTTTTTCTTGAGGCTGCTTGCCGTGGCCATGAGCCTGCGTTTGAAACGCTCTTGTTCGACGGGATCCTCGGGCATGACAAATTCGTCGTCGTCGAGGCTTACTTCGTTTTCGGAGGGAGGCATATAATTATCGTCCTCTACCTCTCTGTCTGCCGCTCTATCATGAGGGCTGGCTTCTCCCTCCTCCTGTGCTAAATCCTGCTGGAGGGGGTTGTCTTCGGCACTGTCCGGGGTGTTATTATCTCTCGTGCCGGAATCACCGTTTTTGCTATGGCGGGTTTTAGAGCGGCGCCGCTGACACCGGCGCTTGGGCTGTTTCTTGGAGGGGTCATCCTCCGCTGTTCCATTGCCATTCCCATCTTTTGGGGTGTCCACCATGTATATGTTGTACGACGAGGTAGCCTTCCAGTGCCCTGTAGGCGCTGGTTCTTGGATGTCTCCTGCATCGTCGTCCATACCGTCGATGTCTTCGGAGTCGAAGTCGAGCATGTTGGTTAAATCATCGACAGTGGCTACAAAGTGGGTGGTGGGTGGGCGTTGAATTTCTTCGTCGTCCGCATCCCAACCTTCCTGGCCACAGTCCGACCAGGGCTCTCCTGATAAGGTGAGAGACTTTAGTAAATTTAGGATGTCGCCAAAGGGCGAGTGCCGAAAGATGTCCACGGCAGTGAACTCCATAACCAGCGCCCAATCGGATTTTGATTGGCAGGGGTGCGGGAGTTTCGGAGTCCGGCACCTCAGAGTCACGGGCTTTGCAAAGGACATGGATGGTGTTCAGCTCAATCGCCATAGATATCGTAGCCCCCGAGGCAGTGTCCAGCCACTCGTCCTCGATCGGCGAAGTCGGCTCCGAGCTAAGGGTCAGAGCGGATGCTGGTGCGTCCTCCAGGGTACTGTTCGGCGGCAGAGCTAGGTCATACCCATCGAGACAGTGCGGCGCGCTTGGATGTGGCTCGAATCCGTCGAAGATCAAGTCTCCGCGGATGTCAGCCGTGTAGTTCAAACTTCCAAATCTGACCTGATGGCCAGGGGCGTAGCTTTCGATCTGCTCCAGATGGCCAAGTGAATCGGCCCGCAGTGCGAAGCCGCCGAATACGAAGACCTGTCCTGGGAGAAAAGTCTCACCCTGGACCGCGTTGTTGTTGAGGATCGAAGGAGCTATCGGGCCTAAAGGTGACGACACAAAGGAACTCTCAATGAAAGCACCAATGTCGGTGTCAAAACCGGCGGATCTCGGGTAGGGGTTTCTGAATTGTGCGTCTAGGCGGATGGTAACAGGAGACAAGGGACACGATATTTTTACCCAGGTTCGGGCCCTCTCGGTGGAGGTAAAACCCTACTCCTGCTTGATTAATATTGATGATATGGGTAGTACAAGAGTAGATCTACCACGAGATCAAGGAGGCTAAACCCTAGAAGCTAGCCTATGGTATAATTGTTATTCATCCTACGGACTAAAACCCTCCGGTTTATATAGACACCGGAGAGGGTTAGGGTTACACAGAGTCGGTTACAATGGTAGGAGATCTACATATCCGTATCGCCAAGCTTGCCTTCCACGCCAAGGAAAGTCCCATCCGGACACGGGACGAAGTCTTCAATCTTGTATCTTCATAGTCTAGGAGTCCGGCCAACGATGATAGTTCGGCTATCCGGACACCCCCCTAATCCAGGACTCCCTAAGTGACCCAAAATGAAACTAGGCATAAACTATTTTTCTTACAAAAATTTAAATATATACCCATATGAAACATGAAAGAAATATGCCCTAGAGGACATAATAAAGTTATTATTTATTTCCTCATATCATGATAAATGTTTATTATTCATGCTAGAATTGTATTAACCAGAAACATAATACATGTGAAAATACATAGACAAACATAGTGTCACTAGTATGCTTCTACATGACTAGCTCGTTGATCAAAGATGGTTGAGTTTCCTAGCCATGGACATGAGTTGTCATTTGATTAACGGGATCACATCATTAGGAGAATGATGTGATTGACTTGACCCGTTCTGTTAGCTTAGCACTTGATCGTTTAGTTTACTGCTATTGCTTTCTCCATGACTTATACATGTTCCTATGACTATGAGATTATGCAACTCCCGAATACCAGAGGAACACTTTGTGTGCTACCAAACGTCACAATGTAACTGGGTGATTATAAAGGTGCTCTACAGGTGTCTCCGATGGTACTTGTTGAGTTGGCATAGCTCGAAATTAGGATTTGTCACTCCGATTGTCAGAGAGGTATCTCAGGGCCCTCTCTGTAATGCACATCATTATAAGACTTGCAAGCAATGTGACTAATGAGTTAGTTGCGGGATGATGCATTACAGAATGAATAAAGAGACTTGCCGGTTGTTGGAAATATGCCCTAGAGGCAATAATAAATTGATTATTATTATATTTCCTTGTTCATGATAACCGTTTATTATCCATGCTAGAATTGTATTGATAGGAAACTCAGATACATGTGTGGATACATAGACAACACCATGTCCCTAGTAAGCCTCTAGTTGACTAGCTCGTTAATCAATAGATGGTTACGGTTTCCTGACCATGGACATTGGATGTCGTTGATAACGGGATCACATCATTAGGAGAATGATGTGATGGACAAGACCCAATCCTAAGCCTAGCACAAGATCATGTAGTTCGTATGCTAAAGCTTTTCTAATGTCAAGTATCATTTCCTTAGACCATGAGATTGTGCAACTCCCGGATACCGTAGGAGTGCTTTGGGTGTGCCAAACGTCACAACGTAACTGGGTGGCTATAAAGGTACACTACGGGTATCTCTGAAAGTGTCTGTTGGGTTGGCACGAATCGAGATTGGGATTTTGTCACTCCGTGTAAACGGAGAGGTATCTCTGGGCCCACTCGGTAGGACATCATCATAATGTGCACAATGTGACCAAGGGGTTGATCACGGGATGATGTGTTACGGAACGAGTAAAGAGACTTGCCGGTAACGAGATTGAACAAGGTATCGGTATACCGACGATCGAATCTCGGGCAAGTACCATACCGCTAGACAAAGGGAATTGTATACGGGATTGATTGAGTCCTTGACATCGTGGTTCATCCGATGAGATCATCGTGGAACATGTGGGAGCCAACATGGGTATCCAGATCCCGCTGTTGGTTATTGACCGGAGAACATCTCGGTCATGACTACATGTCTCCCGAACCCGTAGGGTCTACACACTTAAGGTTCGATGACGCTAGGGTTATAAAGGAAGTTTGTATGTGGTTACCGAATGTTGTTCGGAGTCCCGGATGAGATCCCGGACGTCACGAGGAGTTCCGGAATGGTCCGGAGGTAAAGATTTATATATAGGAAGTCCTGTTTCGGCCATCGGGACAAGTTTCGGGGTCATCGGTATTGTACCGGGACCACCGGAAGGGTCCCGGGGGCCCACCGGGTGGGGCCACCTGCCCCGGGGGGCCACATGGGCTGTAGGGGGTGCGCCTTGGCCTACATGGGCCAAGGGCACCAGCCCCTAGAGGCCCATGCGCCAAGATATAGGAAAAAGGGGAGAGTCCTAAAGGGGGAAGGCACCTCCGAGGTGCCTTGGGGAGGATGGACTCCTCCCCCCCTCTTAGCCGCACCCCTTCCTTGGAGGAAGGGGCAAGGCTGCGCCTCCCCCCTCTCCCCTGCCCCTATATATAGTGGAGGGGAGGGAGGGCATCCATACCTGAGCCCTTGGCGCCTCCCTCCCTCCCGTGACACCTCCTCCTCTCCCGTAGGTGCTTGGCGAAGCCCTGCAGGATTGCCACGCTCCTCCATCACCACCACGCCGTTGTGCTGCTGCTGGATGGAGTCTTCCTCAACCTCTCCCTCTCTCCTTGCTGGATCAAGGCGTGGGAGACATCGTCGAGCTGTACGTGTGTTGAACGCGGAGGTGCCGTCCGTTCGGCACTAGGATCATCGGTGATCTGAATCACGACGAGTACGACTCCATCAACCCCGTTCACTTGAACGCTTCCGCTTAGCGATCTACAAGGGTATGTAGATGCACTCTCCTTCCCTCGTTGCTAGTCTCTCCATAGATAGATCTTGGTGACACGTAGGAAAATTTTGAATTTCTGCTACGTTCCCCAACAGTGGCATCATGAGCTAGGTCTATTGCGTAGATTCTTTGCACGAGTAGAACACAAAGTAGTTGTGGGCGTCGATATTGTTCAATATGCTTGCCGTTACTAGTCTTATCTTGATTCGGCGGCATCGTGGGATGAAGCGGCCCGGACCAACCTTACACGTACGCTTACGTGAGACCGGTTCCACCGACAAACATGCACTAGTTGCATAAGGTGGCTGGCGGGTGTCTGTCTCTCCCACTTTAGTCGGATCGGATTCGATGAAAAGGGTCCTTATGAAGGGTAAATAGCAATTGGCATATCACGTTGTGGTTCATGCGTAGGTAAGAAACGTTCTTGCTAGAAACCCATAGCAGCCACGTAAAACATGCAAACAACAATTAGAGGACGTCTAACTTGTTTTTGCAGGGTATGCTATGTGATGTGATATGGCCAAAAGGATGTGATGAATGATATATGTGATGTATGAGATTGATCATGTTCTTGTAATAGGAATCACGACTTGCATGTCGATGAGTATGACAACCGGCAGGAGCCATAGGAGTTGTCTTTATTTATTTGTGACCTGCGTGTCAACTTAAACGTCATGTAATTACTTTACTTTATTGCTAACCGTTAGCCATAGTAGTAGAAGTAATAGTTGGCGAGGCAACTTCATGAAGACACGATGATGGAGATCATGATGATGGAGATCATGGTGTCATGCCGGTGACGATGATGATCATGGAGCCCCGAAGATGGAGATCAAAAGGAGCAAAGTGATGATGGCCATATCATGTCACTATTTGATTGCATGTGATGTTTATCATGTTTATACATCTTATTTGCTTAGAACGACGGTAGTAAATAAGATGATCCCTTACAACAATTTCAAGAAGTGTTCTCCCCTAACTGTGCACCGTTGCGACAGTTCGTGTTTCGAAGCACCACGTGATGATCGGGTGTTAGATTCTAACGTTCACATACAACGGGTGTAAGACAGATTTACACACGCGAAACACTTAGGGTTAACTTGACGAGCCTAGCATGTACAGACATGGCCTCGGAACACGGAGACCGAAAGGTCGAACATGAGTCGTATAGAAGATACGATCAACATGAAGATGTTCACCGATGATGACTAGTCCGTCTCACGTGATGATCGGACACGGCCTAGTTTGACTCGGATCATGTAATCACTTAGATGACTAGAGGGATGTCTATCTGAGTGGGAGTTCATAAGATGAACTTAATTATCCTGAACATAGTCAAAAGGTTTTTGCAAATTATGTCGTAGCTCACGCTATAGTTCTACTGTTTAGATATGTTCCTAGAGAAAAATTAGTTGAAAGTTGATAGTAGCAATTATGCGGACTAGGTCCGTAAACTGAGGATTGTCCTCATTGCTTCATAGAAGGCTTATGTCCTTAATGCACCGCTCAGTGTGCTGAACCTCGAACGTTGTCTGTGGTTGTTGCGAACATCTGACATACACGTTTTGATAACTACGTGATAGTTCAGTTAAACGGTTTAGAGTTGAGGCACCAAAGACGTTTTTGAAACATCGCGAAACATATGAGATGTTTTGAGGGCTGAAATTGGGATTTCAGGCTCGTGCCCATGTCAAGAGGTATAAGACCTCCGATGACTTTCTTAACCTGCAAACTAAGGAGAAAAGCTCAATTGTTGAGCTTGTGCTCAGATTGTCTGAGTACAACAATCATTTGAATCGAGTGGGAGTTGATCTTCCAGATAAGACAGTGATGGTTCTCCAAAGTCATTGCCACCAAGCTGTTAGAGCTTCGTGATGAACTATAACATATCAGGGATAGATATGATGATCCTTGAGGTATTCGCGATGTTTGACACCGCGAAAGTAGAAATCAAGAAGGAGCATCAATTGTTGATGGTTGGTGAAACCACTAGTTTCAAGAAGGGCAAGGGCAAGAAGGGATACTTCATGAAACGGCAAATCAGCTGCTGCTCTAGTGAAGAAACCCAAGGTAAAACCCAAACCCGAGACTAAGTGCTTCTGTAATAAGGGGAACAACCACTAGAGCAGAATTACCCTAGATACTTGGTAGATAAGAAGGCTGGCAAGGTCGATAGAAGTATATTGGATATACATTGTGTTAATGTGTACTTTGCTAGTACTCCTAGTAGCACCAGGGTATTAGATACCGGTTCGGTTGCTAAGTGTTAGTAACTCGAAACAAAAGGCTACGGAATAAACGGAGACTAGCTAAAGGTGAGCTGACGATATGTGTTGGAAGTTTTTCCAAGCTTGATATGATCAAGCATCGCACGCTCCCTCTACCAAAGAGATTGGTGTTAAACCTAAATAATTGTTATTTGGTGTTTGCGTTGAGCATAGACATGATTGGATTACGTCTATCGCAATACGGTTATTCATTTAAGGAGAATAATGGTTACTCTGTTTATTTGAATAATACCTTCAATGGTCTTACACCTAAAATGAATGGTTTATTAAATCTCGATCGTAGTGATACACATGTTCATGCCAAAAGATAGTAATGATAGTACCACCTACTTGTGGCACTGCCACGTAAGTCATATCGGTATAAAACGCATGAAGAAGCTCCATATTGATGGATCTTTGGGCTCACTCGTTTTTGAAAAGTTTGAGACATGCGAACCATGTCTATTGGTGTATATGCATGAAGAAACTCCATGCAAATGGACCGTTTTGACTCACTTGATTTTGAATCACTTGGGACATGCAAATCATACCACATGGGCAAGATGACTGAAAAGCCTCGTTTTCAGTAAGATGGAACAAGATAGCAACTTGTTGGAAGCAACACATTTTGATGTGTGCAGTCCAATGAGTGCTGAGGCATGCAGTGAATATCGTTATGTTCTTACTTCACAGATGATTCGAGTAGATGTTGAGAATATTTACTTGATGAAACACAAGTCTGAATTATTGAATGGTTCAAGTAATTTCAGAGTGAAGTAGAAGATCATTGTGACAAGAGGATAAAATGTCTATGATATGATCATAGAGATGAGTATCTGAGTTACGAGTTTTGGCACACAATTAAGACATTGTGGAAATTGTTTCACAATTAATACCGCCTGGAACACCATAGTGTGATGGTGTGTCCGAACATCATAGTTGCACCCTATTGGATATGATGCATACCATGATGTCTCTTATCGAACTGCCACGATAGTTTATGGGTTAGGCATTAAAGACAACCACATTCACTTTAAATAGGGCACCACGTAATTCCGATGAGATGACACCGTATGAATTATGGTTTAGAGAAACCTAAGTTGTCGTTTCTTAAAGGTTTGGGGCTGCGACGCTTATGTGAAAAAGTTTCAGGATTAAGCTCGAACCCAAAGCGGATAAAGTACATCTTCATAGGACACCCAAAACAGTTGGGTATACCTCCTAATTCAGATCCGAAGGCAATATGAATTGTTTCTAGAATTGGGTCCTTTCTCGAGGAAAGGTTTCTCTCGAAAGAATTGAGTGGGAGGATGGTGGAGACTTGATGAGGTTATTGAACCATCACTTCAACCAGTGTGTAGCAGGGCACAGGAAGTTGTTCCTGTGGCACCTACACCAATTGAAGTAGAAGCTTATGATAGTGATCATGAAACTTCAGATCAAGTCACTCCCAAACCTCGTAGGGTGACAAGGATACGTACTACTTCAGAGTGGTACAGTAATCCTGTCTTGGAAGTCATGTTGCTAGACAACAATGAACCTACGAGCTATGGAGAAGCGATGGTGGGCCCGGATTCCGATAAATGGCTCAAGGCCATAAAACCCGAGAGAGGATCCATGTATGAAAACAAAGTGTAGACTTTGGAAGAACTACTTGATGGTCGTAAGGCTGTTAGGTACATATGGATTTTGAAAGGAAGACAGACAATGATGGTAAGTGTCACCATTGAGAAAGCTCGACTTGTCGTTAAGATGTTTTTCGACAAGTTCAAGGAGTTGACTACGATGAGACTTTCTCACTCGTAGCGATGCTAAGAGTCTGTTGGAATTATATTAGCAATTACTGCATTATTTATGAAATCTTGCAGATAGGATGTCAAAACATTGTTTCCTCGACGATTCTTGAGGAAAGGTTGTATGTGATACAACCGGAAGGTTTTGTCTATCCTGAAATATGCTAATAAGTATGCAAAGCTCCAGCAATCCTTCTGAGGACTGGAGTGAGCATCTCGGAGTTGGAATGTATGCTTTGATGATGATCAAAGATTTTGGGTGTATACAAAGTTTATGAGAAACTTGTATTTCCAAAGAAGTGAGTGGGAGCACTATAGAATTTCTGATGAGTATATGTTGTTGACATATTAATGATCAGAAATGACGTAGAATTTCTGGAAAGCATATAGGGTTATTTGGAAAGTGTTTTCAATGGAAAACCTGGATTAAGCTACTTGAACATTGAGCATCAAGATCTATAAGGATAGATCAAAACGCTTAATAGTACTTTCAAATGAGCACATGCCTTGACGTGATCTTGAAGGTGTTCAAGATGGATCAGTCAAAGAAGGAGTTCTTGCCTGAGTTGTAAGGTACGAAGTTAAGACTTAAAGCTCGACCATGGCAGAATAGAGAGAAAGGACGAAGGTCGTCCCCTATGCTTAAGACGTAGGCTCTACAGTATGCTATGCTGTGTACCGCACCTGAAGTGTGCCTTGCCATGAGTCAGTCAAGGGGTACAAGAGTGATCCATGAATGGATCACAGGACAGCGGTCAAAGTTATCCTTAGTAACTAGTGGACTAAGGAATTTTCTCGATTATGGAGGTGGTAAAGAGTTCGTCGTAAAGGGTTACGTCGATGCAAGCTTAACACCTATCCGGATAGCTCTGAGTAGAGATACCGGATACGTATAATGGAGCAACAATTTAGAATAGCTCCAAGTAGAACAGTTATTTGGAATAGCTCCAAATAGAACGTGGTAGCTGCATCTAGGAGATGACATAGAGATTTGTAAAGCACACACGGATCTGAAAGGTTCAGACCCGTTGACTATAACCTCTCTCACAAGCATAACATGATCAAACCCAGAACTCATCGAGTGTTAATCACATGGTAAATGTGAACTAGATTATTGACTCTAGTAAACTCTTTGGGTGTTAGTCACATGGGGATGTGACCTTGAGTGTTAATCACATATCGATGTGAACTAGATTATTGACTCTAGTGCAAGTGGGAGACTGTTGGAAATATGCCCTAGAGGCAATAATAAATTGATTATTATTATATTTCCTTGTTCATGATAATCGTTTATTATCCATGCTAGAATTGTATTGATAGGAAACTCAGATACATGTGTGGATACATAGACAACACCATGTCCCTAGTAAGCCTCTAGTTGACTAGCTCGTTAATCAATAGATGGTTACGGTTTCCTGACCATGGACATTGGATGTCGTTGATAACGGGATCACATCATTAGGAGAATGATGTGATGGACAAGACCCAATCCTAAGCCTAGCACAAGATCATGTAGTTCGTATGCTAAAGCTTTTCTAATGTCAAGTATCATTTCCTTAGACCATGAGATTGTGCAACTCCCGGATACCGTAGGAGTGCTTTGGGTGTGCCAAACGTCACAACGTAACTGGGTGGCTATAAAGGTACACTACGGGTATCTCTGAAAGTGTCTGTTGGGTTGGCACGAATCGAGATTGGGATTTTGTCACTCCGTGTAAACGGAGAGGTATCTCTGGGCCCACTCGGTAGGACATCATCATAATGTGCACAATGTGACCAAGGGGTTGATCACGGGATGATGTGTTACGGAACGAGTAAAGAGACTTGCCGGTAACGAGATTGAACAAGGTATCGGTATACCGACGATCGAATCTCGGGCAAGTACCATACCGCTAGACAAAGGGAATTGTATACGGGATTGATTGAGTCCTTGACATCGTGGTTCATCCGATGAGATCATCGTGGAACATGTGGGAGCCAACATGGGTATCCAGATCCCGCTGTTGGTTATTGACCGGAGAACATCTCGGTCATGACTACATGTCTCCCGAACCCGTAGGGTCTACACACTTAAGGTTCGATGACGCTAGGGTTATAAAGGAAGTTTGTATGTGGTTACCGAATGTTGTTCGGAGTCCCGGATGAGATCCCGGACGTCACGAGGAGTTCCGGAATGGTCCGGAGGTAAAGATTTATATATAGGAAGTCCTGTTTCGGCCATCGGGACAAGTTTCGGGGTCATCGGTATTGTACCGGGACCACCGGAAGGGTCCCGGGGGCCCACCGGGTGGGGCCACCTGCCCCGGGGGGCCACATGGGCTGTAGGGGGTGCGCCTTGGCCTACATGGGCCAAGGGCACCAGCCCCTAGAGGCCCATGCGCCAAGATATAGGAAAAAGGGGAGAGTCCTAAAGGGGGAAGGCACCTCCGAGGTGCCTTGGGGAGGATGGACTCCTCCCCCCCTCTTAGCCGCACCCCTTCCTTGGAGGAAGGGGCAAGGCTGCGCCTCCCCCCTCTCCCCTGCCCCTATATATAGTGGAGGGGAGGGAGGGCATCCATACCTGAGCCCTTGGCGCCTCCCTCCCTCCCGTGACACCTCCTCCTCTCCCGTAGGTGCTTGGCGAAGCCCTGCAGGATTGCCACGCTCCTCCATCACCACCACGCCGTTGTGCTGCTGCTGGATGGAGTCTTCCTCAACCTCTCCCTCTCTCCTTGCTGGATCAAGGCGTGGGAGACATCGTCGAGCTGTACGTGTGTTGAACGCGGAGGTGCCGTCCGTTCGGCACTAGGATCATCGGTGATCTGAATCACGACGAGTACGACTCCATCAACCCCATTCACTTGAACGCTTCCGCTTAGCGATCTACAAGGGTATGTAGATGCACTCTCCTTCCCCTCGTTGCTAGTCTCTCCATAGATAGATCTTGGTGACACGTAGGAAAATTTTGAATTTCTGCTACGTTCCCCAACACCGGTAACGAGATTGAACTAGGTATTGAGATACCAACGATCGAATCTCGGGCAAGTAACATACCGATGACAAAGGGAACAACGCATGTTGTTATGCGGTTTGAGAGATAAAGATCTTCATAGAATATGTAGGAACCAATATGAGCATGCAGGTTCCGCTATTGGTTATTGATCGGAGATGAATCTCGGTCATGTCTACATAGTTCTCGAACCTATAGGGTCCGCACGCTTAATGTTTGGTGACGATCGGTATTATGAGTTTATGTGTTTTGATGTACCGAAGGTAGTTCGGAGTTCCGGATTAGATCGGGGACATGACGAGGAGTCTCGAAATGGTCGAGATGTAAAGATCGATATATTGGACGACTATATTCGGATATCGGAAAGGTTCCGAGTGATTCGGGTATTTATCGGAGTACCGGAGAGTTACAGGAATTCGCCGGGGAGTATATGGGCCTTATTGGGCTTTAGGGGGAGAGAGAGAGGGGCTGCCTAGGGCAGCCCCCCCCCTCCCCAAGGCCTAGTCCGAATTGGACTAGGGGGAGGGGCGGCGCCCCTCCTTCCTTCTCTTCTCTCTTCCCCTTCCTTCTCTCCTACTTCTACTACTTGGAAGGGGAGGAATCCTACTCCCGGTGGGAGTAGGACTCCCCAAGGTGCGCCATAGTAGAGGGCCGGCCCTCCCCCTCCTCCACTCCTTTATATACGGGGGAGGGGGGCACCCCATAGACACACAAGTTGATCATTGATCTCTCTTAGCCGTGTGTGGTGCCCCCCTCCATCATAATCCACCTCGGTCATATCGTAGCGGTGCTTAGGCGAAGCCCTGCATCGGTAACTTCATCAACACCGTCACCATGCCGTCGTGCTGACGAAGCTCTTCCCCGAAGCTCTACTGGATCGTGAGTTTGCGGGACATCACCGAGCTGAACGTGTGCTGAACGCGAAGGTGTCGTACGTTCGGTACTAAGGATCGGTCGATCGTGAAGACGTACGACTACATCAACCGCGTTGTCATAACGCTTCCGCTTACGGTCTACGAGGGTACGTAGACGACACTCTCCGCTCTCATTGCTATGCATCACCATGATCTTGCATGTGCGTTGGATTTTTTTTGAAATTACTACGTTCCCCAACAAAACAACCTTCGACACATGATGAAACAATACAATCCACTCTGGATTTTGAGGGACCGCCATAAAATTGTGACTCTTTTTGCCAAAAATCAATGCATATTGGTACAGAATATAACCGTGTGATGCACTAAAAAATAGTTTTTGTTGACACCCTATGAATCATTAAGATACACTGTTTTTATCCTTTTCATAGTTTTAAAAGAGCTTCATATTATTATTATTATTATTATTATTATTATTATTATTATTATTATTATTATTATTATTATTATTATTATTATTATTATTATTATTGAGGGGAAGAGTTTCATATTATTGATCAGGTTTTAAAGTTGAAATTATATTTTTTAAACATATCTTCAATATCGATTGGCCTTATTTTCAAAATCTCGTCACAACAAACCACATTGCCCAAATAAAGATATTATAAGTTTATAAACTATTAAGAGTGGTATCTCGGAGAGGGAATATCACAAAACATGGCATCATGGCATAAAGTGTACATCGACCTATTCATAGAAAATCTGCCACAACATATCGAGTAGCCGAGCTATAGTAAATGGGTCTATCTAGGTCTGGGTCGACTTAGACTTCGCGATGTCTAAGTCGACTGATGTCACCTAAGGCAGATAGGGCATTTTTTGTTTTTATGTTGTTTGTTTGTTTGTATATTTGGGCTGGACTGTTTGTTTCTTTGTCTTTGTATTTTCTTGATACGGAGAAGAAGTGCTCAACCAGACAAGTAAATAAAAAAACATTTTTCCGTCACCAGTATAGCTCATTGTTCAGTTCTTGTCTTTGTGTGCCACCTTGCTTCTCTTTTTCTTTTTCATTTTTGTAATTTCTTTCAAAAATACATTTTGTATATTAGGACAAAATTCATTCTTTAATGTAACAAAGAAACAAAATGAAAACAAGACAGCTAAATAGTGTGGCCTTGTTTTTCAAAAGAAAAGAATATTAAGTTGCATACAAAGACAAAGAATATTTGGAGGACATGCAAATGTGTGCATCTGACGTGGGTAGCATTGGTTTTTTAACAAATCAATAAAAAGAAGAAAAATACAAATTAGAAATACGAGGGAAAAAATAAAAGAAAAAAGAAAGTAGAAAAAAAGGAAAGATCAATAATAAACCCGCATAGCAGGCCACACCCAAGCCGGGTGTGTGGTTGCAAAAAAAAAATCAGTTGCAGCTAGGGGCGAGACTTGCAGTTGCAAGCCTACTGTCAGACATGCAACTCCAAGGGTGACACTTCCAGTTGGAAGCCTAGTGTAGTTGCATTAGGTTGCGACACTTGCAGTTGCAAACCCTAGTGTCGTACATGCAACTACACCCTCTCCTGATGCCCACTTACAAAACAAAAATGTCAGTTGCATTGGGTGTGTAGGCATACAGTTGCAAAAGGGCGACACTTGTAGTTGCAAGCCTAGTATCGGACATGCAACTCCCCCCTTCCTGTCGTTCCCTTACAAAACAAAAAAAATGGCTAGTAGGAGTCGAGTGTGTAGGCATGCAGTTGCAGTCGAGGGTGAAATTTGTAGTTGCAAGCATATTGTCGCACATGCAACTCCCCCCTCCCTTGCCGCTAACTTACAAAGAAAAGGTCAGTCGCGGCCGGGTGTGCAGGCATGCAGTTGCAATCGAGAGCAACACTTGAAGTTGCAAGCCTACTGTCATACATGCAATTATAGTCGAGAGCGACACTTGTAGTTGCAAGTCTATTGTCGGACAAGCAAACACAAGGCTAGTTGCAGTCGATAGGGGACATGTTGTTGCATTCGAGGGCCTCACTTGAAGTTGCAAACCTAGTACCATGTATGCGCCTCCCATCCCCTCTCCTGACACTCACTTACAAAACAAAAAAATTCACTTGCAGTCGGGTGTGGAGGCATGCAGTTGTAGTTGAGGACGACACTTGCGATTGCAAGCCATCTGTCGAACATGCAATTGTAATTGAGGGCGACACTTGTACTTGCAAGCGTATTGTCGGACATGCAATTCATCCTCTCTCGGACACGGAAACACAAGGCCAGTTGCAATTGATAGAGGACATGCAATTACAGTCGAGGGTGATACTTGCAGTTGCAAGCCTAGTATCGGACATGCAGCTACCCCGGCCCCTATCCCGCCACGCACTAACAAATAAAAAATGTCGGTTGCAGTCGGGTGTGTGTGCATGCAATTGTAGTCAGGTGCGTAGGCATGCAGTTCCAGCCGAGGGCGGCACTTGCAATTGCAAGGCTACTGTTGGAACCCCTCCCCCCCCCTTCTGTGCCAAAAACACAAGGCCAGTTGCAACCAGGAGGGGGAAATGCAGGTTGCAGTCGAGGGCGACGTTTGCAATTGCAAGCCTGGTATCGCACATGCGACTCCCCCTCCCTTTCCCACCATCCACTTAAAAAATAAATGTTAGTTGCCGGCCGGGTGCGCGAGCATGCAATTGCAGTCGGAGGTGACACTTGCAGTTGGATGCCTAATGACAGACATGCAATTTCCTTCTCTCGACAAAAGACTAATAAATTCTAGTCAATGGCGACACTTACAATTCTGCCTAATAGTAGGCATACAAGAAAAATGTTTTCAATGCAATAAAAAGAGAAAATATAAATAAATAAATAAGGAAAAAGGAATTTTTTAAAGCAAATAAAAAGAAGAAAATAAAAATGAAACAAGAAAATTGTAAAAAATACGAATGCAAAATAAAACCAATGTCACGAGGGCACCGATTTTTTGTTGTTAAAAATCACTTACAAAAATATAAAAAAAGTGTCAGGAGAGTAAAATAAAAATTCAAAAATAAAACCATAAAAATCCAGGCCATCAATCCATGCATAAAATAAATAAGGAGGAAAGACGTCACCAAAAAACTGGAAGCAAACTGATTGGACATGAGAGAAAAGACAAAAGAAATAAAAAAACTAACGTACAATCAAAAAGCAGCAACTAAGGTTCGTTTGCTATCGAATCGACTAAGACTTGACTAATTCTTGATTGACTGAGAATAACAAATTCACATAAAATAGATACTTTCCAAATTAGATATTTCCATCTTTACCTTTTTTTAGACTGGCATACTTAACACAAAGCCAAAGCTAAAAAACAACTAGAAAAAAATGCTATGAATGCTTGTTTTATACAAAAACCCGTGAGTGCACACACATCTCAAAAAAGAAAAATTCTGGTTCTCAAAAAACAAGACATGGATGCTGTACTGGAAAAACTACATCAAAAAACTATACAATAGGAATCTAATCTATCGACAACAACCACACATACGCACGTGGATTCTAGAAAACAAAAGATGAAATGCTCACAAAAGATGGTACTACAGTATATAATTTTTTCCTTTTTCTTGGGAAAGTATACAGTTCTTTTCCTAGTCAGGAATCTCTCTTACACATTGTAAAATTTGCAGGAAAAAAAGAAATGACACACCACCCAAAGCCCGCCACTCCCCTGCCCAGGCCAGCACACCGCCCAAAGCCAACAAAAAAAACAAGGAACGAAAGCAGCCCGCCCAGTTCATCCTCTACAGGGGCCAATTTACAATTAAAGGCATGTTACACGCATCTAAAAGCAGCAACAAATCTGACGGTTAAGGAGTCGACTGAGACTTCGCGAATTCTCAAACGAACCGCATATATAAACCCTTGAGCCAAAAGCAATATCTGAATGAAAGATATATTTTACCGATCTCAACAGCCAAATAATATTCACAATACCTCTTGGAACAAACATGTAAACCGACATGGTTACTTGGACTAACAGACTAAGGCTCAAAAGCAGTAGCTTTCAACAAGAGCTTAGTCTTCCGTCGCGTCGTCATACCATACGCCTCGGTCATATCAAGCTTATTTCCATTTCCGTCACCACGAAACCTCCAGTTGAAGTGATAGAGAAGGCTCGCGAGCGCAATCTCGATGTTTGACACACCAAACATCATACCGGGCACATCCTCCGGGGGAGGAATCTGAAGTCCGTCGCACCATAGTCCACCATCTAGCTCTCAAACCTCTCAGGCTTGAACTCTTCGGCGTCGGGCCAGCTCTTCTCGTCCCTGCCGATCGCCCGCACATTCGCAAACACGGTGGTGCCCGAAGGCACGTCGAAGCCCATGATCTTGCGATGTTGCGTGCACAATCTGGGGATGAGCAACGGCACCGGAGGGTGCAACCTGAAGGTCTCCTTGATCCATCTGGAGGTAGTGGAGCCGGCCGTCGATATCCGCCTCCGCCACCTTGGTCTTGCCTTGGAGCACCCGCCGCACTTCAGATTGCGCGATGGCCATTATCAGTGGGTTTCTGATAAGCTCTGACATGGCCCAGATCGTCGTTGTCGCCGTGGTTTCCGACCTCGCGGAAAAAACATCCTGATGATAAAAACTGCATCAATTTATGCTCTGCAGATGCGGGGCAAGAGATGATGCATGATAGCTAGAGCTCTTTACTGGTGGTGACTTACGAACAAGACGCCGCTGACATTTTCGTTTGTGAGGGTGATGCAACCCATCCCACCGTCTCTCTGGAACCGCAGCAGAGTGGTGAGGATGTCCTCCCTCTCATGGCCGGCGCTAGCTTCCTGGCTCTCCATCGCCATCTTGTGCTCATGGACCATGGCGTCCATGATGGACTGGATCCTCCCGTGCACCTCCCACGTCGCCCTAAGGGACCGGCTGCCGAGCACCCGTGCCAGGCGCGACGTCGGGAACAGGTCGGTCAGGTTGAACCCGGACATGAGGTCGATCGCCCGGTCCAGCTCCTCGAGGTACAGTGCCCTCTGCTGGCACCGGTCGCCGACAGAGACCCTCATGATGACGTCGTTCATCATGACCTTCACTCTCTCCCCTACATCGACGAGGCCGCCGGCGTCAGCGACGGAGCGCACCAGCCTCGCCGCCGCCTCCTCCCGGACAGGGCGGAACAAGCGGATGCGCCTCGGGCTGAGCAGCTCCACGGTGCAGAGCTTCCGGACGGCCTTCCAGTGCCGGCTGTCGTGGCGTGCGAAGGAGATGTTCTGGCCGCCGTTGGTGTACACGGGCCGGTTGGCGAAGGCGGCGTCATGGACCTTCATCACCTGCCTTGCCGCCTCCGCGGAGGAGAGCACGAGCGTCGGGACGTGGCCGAGGCGGAGGAGCATCACGGGGCCGTGCCGCTGGGAGAGACTGCGCATGCCCTGGTGCGGCAGGGCGCCGAGCAGGAAGTGCATGTGGCCGATCACCGGCAGCGCCCATGGGCCCGGAGGCAGGTTCAGCCGGCTACCAGAGGCTGACCTGAGCTTGAGGAGTACGGTGACGACAAGGACGCAGAGGAAAGTGTAGCACACGAGCTGGGTGTGGTTTCCATTTGAAGGTGCTCAAGATCCAAGATGCAAATTGCAATGCAACTAGTATATATATTGGACGACAACAAGTAAACCATATTTTGTTGGGGGCTTCTACGCATCGGCCTCCGCCGCCTCGCGAGCGCGTGCGCTGGTACCCATGATCGTACCACACCGAGGCATCGACTAACAGAAGATGTAACTCTTTTTGATTAATGGCATTTTTTATTAACTCATAATGCCACATCAAGAGATTTAAGTAGATCCAACTGAAATTAAACGAGAATACATGTTGGGCAGCTAAAATGAGATTAGGTCCACAACTGTTTTTTATCGAAATTGGTTATAAATTATGGTTATGGTTATACATCGCATCTAAAGCATGTTCCTGGAAGTACGAGGATTTGCACTACGTCAGCAGAGCAAAGTCAACCTTAACGATGATGCTACTGCTACACATAATTGCATAATTCAAAGTAAATATTCTTATGAATAGGGGTGGAGCGAGACGTTCTATATATGAAAAGGTAACGGAGACAAATTCAATGATGCTACACTATATCTAACAATAAAGGCCGCGTCTAGGGAGCAACCGGCTGCTCCCTAGCGCTTCAGAGCAGCCGGCCCAAATAGAAAAGTTTTAGTCTCTAATCCATAAAAGGAAATCATTTGCCTCCCTAATCATAGTATAAGAAAAAGGAGGCCGATAACGCCCACACGTGTGGGCGTTAAAGGGTCTGTCCACACGTTTTGTGTGGTGTCTAAAAGGATCAGCCCACACGCCTATGTGTGGGCAAAACAAATAATGCCCACACGCTTTTTTTTTCTCTCGGTCCCTCTCACACGCTTATGTGTGGGCAAAATAGATAACGCCCACACGCCCGTACGTCAGGCTTCCTACCTCACGGTCCCGCACGCCCTGTGTGACAATCAGCACGCGCCCCGCAGTTGCCATGTTTCGGACCCTGTTCCATGTTCGTTTAACTGCAGTTGCCATGTCGCTGAAGTACAGTTGCCATGTCGGACAACTACAGTTGCCATGGTTGCTCAACTGCAGTTGCCATCTCAGGGCAAGTGACAGATGCCATTTTTGGACAACTACAGCTGTTGCCATGTATGGTCTGGTTTACTACAGTTGTCATGATTTGAAAACTTTAGGGGTTGCCATCTACTAACACTAGGTAGTTGCCATGTATGGTCTGGTTTACTACAGTTGCCATGATTTGAAAACTTTAGGAGTTGCCACCTACTAACACTAGGCAGTTGCCATGTAGCGCTACAAAGAGACATGACAAAATAACATGTTCGGGTAAAGAGGGAGTTGCCATCTGCTTACAAGCACACTAGGGCAGTTGCCATGTACCCTGCAAAACACATGGCAACTGACATGTTTGGGGTAAAGAGAGAGTTGCCATCTGCTTACAAGCACATTAGGGCAGTTACCATGTACCCTGCAAAACACATGGCAACTGGCAGCTTTGGGCGTGGGAGAGGAGACATGCGTGTGAGCGAACTGATAAATGCCCATACACCAGCCCCTGTGCGCGAGCGAAAACTGACGTGTAGGCGAACTGCTAAACACCCACACACAAGTCCCTCCGTGTGGTGAAAACGGACGTTGGGCGACCGGATGAATGCCCACACACCAGCTCAGTCCTACATAGCACCACAAACATGCCAAAATTTATGCAACCACAAACGGACGTGGATCCATGCGTGTGGGCGAGATGCAAATGCCCACACGTGTGGGCGTTAGTATTTCCGAAGAAAAAAAATCTATATTAGAAAGAAAAAGTAGCATGTAAACAGAACAAAGTGCAAAAGCATATGTGAACAGGTGAATGTATTTAATTCAGATTTTAGAAAATTTAAGAAGTCATAACTTTTAAACCGCTCGTCGAATTAAGATCCGTTGAAAGGATATCTCGAATGGGTATGTTTCGACAAATTTTATCTTTGTGCAACTTAATTCCCGTTTGATGCAACTGTCTAGAAGTCAATGTGCAAGCACATGACAGTCGATGTGCAACTTTTGTTCTACTTGTAGACGTGCAGTTTTCACTCATGCAAACAGATGTGAAGCGTTTAATCCGGGTTTTTATTTTCTATATAAAGTCATAACTGAAAGAGCTAGTTATCGACTAGAGGGGGGGTGGGGTGAATAGGCGATTTTTATGGAAGTCTTCAAAACATGGGAGTTACGAACACAAACGATAGAAATGACACTATTCGTATGCAGCGAAAGGTAGAGTACATTAGACAAGCCGTAGTCAAGTATTCAATGAAGTGAAAGGACGAAGACTATCAACAGCTAGGCAGTATGGATCAAGATGGAAGATAGTATGAAACCAATCAGAACAAGTAGTCACACAGTGAAGTCAAACAGATAAAGCAAGCAGGCAATGACTTCATGAAGACAAACTGTAAGTAAAGAGAAGTGAGAGATAGAACCAGTAGCTTCGGGACGACAGAGGTTTGTTCGACCAGTTCCAGTTGCTGTGACAACTGTACGTCTGGTTAGGGAGGCTGAGATTCAACTCAGAAGACCGCGTCTTCACCTTATTCCCCTTGAGCTAAGGACACCTAGTCCCCACCCAATTACTCTGGTATGTCTTCAAGGTAGACTTCCAAACCTTCACATACTTCGTTCACCGGCAATCCACAATGACTCTTGGATGCTCAGAACGTGACGCCTAACCGGCCGGACGATTCACAGTCCTCAAGTGTAACAAGTCTTCAGATCACGCGGACAGAAAGAGTTCAGTGATGCCAAACAGTCTTTGAGCTCTGGGTGGTTTGGGCTTTGTCCTCGCAAGGAATCTCTCTTGAAAGCTTCAGCGGTGGGTTGCTCTCAAATGAGAAAAGCCGTGTACTAACTCTGAGCAGCCACCAGTTTATGATGCAAGGGGTGGGCTATTTATAGCCACTGGGCAACCCGGCCTGATTTGTCCGAAATGACCCTGGGTCACTAAGGAACTGACACGTATCACAACGGTCAGATTTCAAACACACGCGGCAGCTTGACTTGGGCTACAAGTAAAGCTGACTCATCCGACTCTGGATAAGATTTGCTCTCATTGTCTTCGCTCGAAGACATAGGATTTGGTTGAGCATCACTTCAGTCACTCTAACTTTGTTCACTTGGACCCCACTTACACTAGTAGAAAACGGAGCTTTAAAACCGGTTTGTAAGGGCCTTTAGTGCCGGTTATGGAACCGGCACTAAAGTGTGGGCACTAAAGGCCCCCCCCCTTTAGTACCGGTTCAGCACGAACCGGCGCTAAAGTGCCACCACGTGGCGTGAGCTCACGCCCTGGTATGGGGGACCTTTAGAACCGGTTGGTGTTACCAACCGGTACTAAAGGTTTTTCTTTAATTTTTTTCTGAAAATTTTGGAAAAAAAATTTGATTTTTTTTCGATTTTTAATTTTTCTGAATTATTTGATAATTTAGTCTCTAATCACCTCTCTTAACTGCTCAAGTGTGGATCACTCATTCCAAATCATCTAACTTCCCGACCGGTCACCCATCCCTCTCACTACTCCAGCCTGAGCATGCTTAACTTTCGGGTTCTATTCTCCTTCGTTTCCAAGTCTGCACTTGTTGTTTTCCTGACAATAGTAAGATGTTAATCCTATTAACCCTCAGGAGTTTAGCTTGAGCATGAAGTCACACATTTCACCGTTTGAGTTTGAAACTATTATTCTAAAAAGCAGTAATTATTTAGTAACGCTAATATTTCTTGAATAAGTTTGACCATAGTTTGACCACAGTTTGACCATAGTTTGACCATATTTGACCAAAATTCAAAAAATTGAAATAATTATTTAGTAACCACTAATATTCTTGAATAATTATGTAGTAACATTAATACTTCTTGAATAAGTAGTTTGACCAGATTTAACCAATTTTTTTTAGAAAAACTAAAATTTGACCATATCTTTTTTTCCTTTTGGAATTTGAGGATTCTAAAAAATTCCAAACAGGCCATAGGCGGTCTCCATCGGATGCAGATTTTCGTGCTGAATTTTTTGATATATTATACGTTTTTTCCGACATCATATGCAAAAGTTATAGCCGTTTTACATTTTCCCTACACTTTTTGCAAAACATGTCCAAATTTAAGTTTTCAAATTTTCCTAACTAGTAGATGTAGTAATATAACTACCTCTCAAAAGATTTTATTTTCTGAAATTTTTATCATTTTCTTTTGACTTTTTCAAAACTGAAATGGCGATACACGGGGGGGGGGGGGGGGGGTAGAGTTTGAAAATTGCCCTATAGTGCCGGTTTGTGTCTTCAACCGGGACTATAGGTTAAGACTCTGTAGTGCCGGTTGGTGACGCAAACCGGTACTATAGGTTAGACCTTTAGTATCGGTTTGTGTCACAAACCGTCACTAAAGGGGCTCGTGGGGCCCTGGCCTGACGCCAGCCTGCCACCACCCCTTTAGTACCGGTTCATGGCACAAACCGGTACTAAAGGTTCATTACGAACCGGCACTAATGCATAGCCATTCGAACCGGCACTATTGATCACATTAGTGCCGGTTTTTTTACAAACCGGCACTAATGTGCTTCACGTTTGACCCTTTTTCTACTAGTGTTAACAATGTGGTGGTTCCTATGACTCAACAAAGAAGAAAAGGAAACAACGAAACAACTAAGTCTTCGCGCTCCATAGTCTTCACTCGATGTCTTCTCATGTCATAGTCTTCAACGTGAATAGCTTTACAGACCACCATTGTCTTCAGTGTCTTCACACATTTTTAGGGGTCATCTCCGGTAGGTAAACCGAATCAATGAGGGACTACTACCTGTGTTATCCTGCAATTCTCACAAACACATTAGTCCCTCAACTAGGTTTGTCATCAATACTCCAAAACCAACTAGGGGTGGCACTAGATGCACTTACAATCTCCCCATTTTTGGTGATTGATGACAAACTGGTTGAAGTTTTCAACGGGGATAAAAGTATGTGAAATTGTAAAGGATTAAGATATTGTCTTCATAGGTGGCGAAAAGGCTCCCCCTGAAGATGTGCATATAAATGTTTTGCGTTGGAATGCAAATGCACATGGCAGGTTGTATTTGTGGAGATCCTCTTCACCATATGAAGACAATACATCATGCATGAACAGATATACAGGAATAATGACATGCATAATGAAAAATGGACGTCTGCGGAATGTCTTCATGCGGGATTTATCATCGCACATGTGAAGTTTATCATCGCATCACAGAATAGCAAACGACCATCAAGTTCAAGTGTTACAACTCAAAGAACCAAATGTATCAAAAGCGAGAGTTGTAAACACCAGGCAAAAGTATATCAACCACCCATATGGACCCGCTTGAAGACTATCAACATATGCTTCTCCCCCTTTTGTTAGTAAGGACCAAAAAGGTCTGAAGACATAGTCTCTACTCGTTCCCATGAGGAGTAGGTGAAACAGCAGGGTCGTTGTTGAGGTTTGGTGGTGCAGACAAACTTGATGCAGTGTCGATGCGCGTCAAAGTTGGAGGTGGTGAAGTAGCATCATCGGCGTCATCAAGGACTCTGGCATTAACAGTCGCCGCAGAGGAGGAGTACTCTGAATCTTCAAGTGACGGGGTTCGATGCAAGACAACATTCCAGGGAGGAGTGGTGTCGAACTTGCACTACAAAAAAAAGACACATCCGTGACATTTTGGGCCGAACGAAATTTTTTTCTGTCATACATATGACACTTCTATGACGATAATTGTGACAAAACCCGGTATCATCATAGATGTGGTGGGCTCCTACTTCTATGACAATAAATCATGAAAGAAAATGGGCTTTTCGTCCTGGGCGTGCCGGAGACGCAGCTGCATGACATTCTTTGGGCCGTCCATGATAGAAAAAACCATGGTAGAAGCGAGGGGGAGGAAAATTTCGGGGAGTTGCCGGTTACGGTGGGAGGTCGGGGACAGAGCGATGCGTATTTCTCTCGTACGTACGCGCGTGTGTGCGAGGCGTTGGCTCTAACTGAAGCCAAGCGAGGCGTTGGGCTCTAACTGAACCCGAGCGATTGCACTGCAGGCTACGCATTACTGAACCCGAGGGATCGATCGATTGCTGTTAACTGAACCCGATGGAGCGATTCCTTCGCTACTGCTGCTAACTGAAGCCAATCGATTGGATGAGCAGTGAGCATTGCGGGGGGAGGGGGGTTGGATGAACAGTGAGCGGTGGCGTTGCCTCTGGATGAACAAGAACCCGTGGTATGGAGGGCTGGATGAACAGTAGACGGTGGAGGGGTGGTTGAACAGGACCCCGTGGTGTGGAGGGCTGGATGAACAATAGACGGTGGAGGGGTGCCCATGGAGGGGTGGTTGAACAGTAGCCGATGGAGTGGCGCGCGGTGGAGGATGGATGAACAGGAGCCCGTGGAGGCTGGAGGAGGTCGACGGTAGCCCGTGGAGGTTGGAGGAGGTCGATGGTGGAGATGAACAGTATCCCATGGAGTCCCGTTTTGCGGTACGCCACACCCCTCCTCCCCCCCCCCGTTTCGACCGTAGCGCTCCAACACAAGTCCGTTTCGTCCGTTTTGCGGTACACCAAACCCCTCCCAATGAACAGGACCCCCGTTTTGACCGTAGCGCTCCAACACAAGTCTGTTTCGTCTGTTTTGCGGTACGCCACACCCCTCCCGATCAACATGACCCCCATTTCGACCGCAGGAGGTCCATTTCCTCTATTTTGCGGTACGCCAGGCCCCTCCCGATCAACAGGACCCCGTTTCGAACGTGGCCGGTCGAACACAAGGACGTTTCCTCCGTTGTGCGGTACGCCAGGCCTCGTTTCCATCGCCTGTTCCGTCCAAGCCCTTCCGATGAACATGACCACGCATTCCGCTCTGACCCAGCCGGTTGGCTCCCCATGAACACGACGACGACGCTGTTTCTCTGTTCCGACCCAGCCATGTACGTATGCGCGATAGACGTTAGAGACCCTGCCCATATGTACGTACGTGGCCGTATTTTCTTTCTTGCACCCTCGCCGCTATACGTACGTGTACATGCTACGTGCGCGCCTCTACATCCACCAGTATATATGTACGTACACGTTCGCGTCCAGAATGACAACGCTACGTACGCTTCGACCAGGTGGGTCCCGACTGTCAGGCACTTCCTTGCGTGCGACGATGTAGCTGGTGGGTCCCAGCAGTCACGGGGGCGAATCGTTTTTTTTTCGGACGCACTTCCTTGCCTGCGAAGATGTAATTGGTGTGTTCCAGCAGACAGGGGGAAACTTTTTTTCGCTAAATACGGTGGCCCGTCCGATGGGTCCCCACAGTCATGTGGAGGAATAATTATTTTGCGCGTAATAAGGAGACACTTCCTTGTTGCGGTCGTGGACCCAGCAGTCAGCCTCTCCACGTACAGTCCACGTCCGATGGAAGCCATTCCTTGACCATGTTGATCACGCCGCGCTGAGAGCACCAGGGCGGTGGACGACGGCGAGGTCTAGGAAGGGGACGACGCGGAGCCGGGGAAGTCGCGGCAGTGGATGCCCACGCGTAGAGGAGTATGAGGGTTCACTCGTTCGGCTGCGGTGTGAGGCTGCCGCCGCCGCAGAATAACATGGGGTGTGGGTGCGTAGAGGGATGGCCTGGCCAGCGGTGGGAGTAGTAGAGGGCGGTGAGGCCTCCGCGGCATCATAGCCGGCCACGGGCGGCAGGAGCAGGCGGCACGACCGACGCTGCTTTGGGCGGCTGGAGCAAGAAGACTAGAGGTTGAAGAAGCACTACGGCCGTTGGATGGACATCGTACGGTCACTGGATCTAGAATCGTTCATATATTGACTAAAGTTGACAAAGGCCTCGGTCCCAGTCAACTTAGTAGGCCCACAAGTCAGCCTCCCACCAAGGTTGGTCCCAGCTAGCAGGGGGGTATTCATTTTTTTGTGCGTATTAAGGAGGCACTTCCGGTGGGTCCGAGCGGACAGCGAGGGGGGGACGTTTTTTTCGCGAAATACGGTGGCCCGTCCTATGGGTCCCAGCAGTTAGGGGGAAACATTTTTTTCGCGAAATACTGGTGACCCGTCCGGTGGGTCCCTGCTGTCAGGTGGAGGAATAATTATTTTCTGCGTAATAAGGAGGCACTTCCTTGCGGCTGCCGTGGACCCAGCTGTCAGCCCTTCCGATGGAAGTCGATCATTGACCACATTGACCATGCCGCGCCGAGAGCACCACGACGGTGGACGACGGCGAGGCCTAGGAAGGGGACGACGGGGAGCCGGGGAAGACGCGGCAGTGGAAGCCCGCTCGGAGAGGAGTACGAGGGTTCACTGGTTCGGCTGCGGTGTGAGGCTGCCGTCGCCTGATACGTCTCCAACGTATCTATAATTTTTGATTTCTCCATGCTACTTTATCTATTGTTTTGGACTATAATGGGCTTTATTTTCCACTTTTATATTATTTTTGGGACTAACCTATTAACCGGAGGCCCAACCCAGAATTGCTGTTTTTTTGCCTATTTCAGTGTTTCGAAGAAACGGAATATCAAACGGAGTCCAAACGGAATGAAACCTTCGGAAACGTGATCTTCTCACCGAACGTGATCCAGGAGACTTGGACCCTACTCCAAGAAGTGCCAGAGGCGGTCACGAGGATGGAGGCGCGCCCTCCCCCCTGGGTGCACCCCCCTGCCTCGTGGGCCCCCTGACACTCCACCGACGTACTCCTTCCTCCTATATATACCTACGTACCCCCAACAGATCGGGGACAGAGCCAAAAACCTAATTCCACCTCCGCAACTTTCTGTATCCGCGAGATCCCATCTTGGGGCTTGTTCTGGAGCTCCGCTGGAGGGGGCATCTACCACGGAGGGCTTCTACATCATCACCATAGCCCCTCCGATGAAGTGTGAGTAGTTTACTTCAGACCTTTGGGTCCATAGTTAGTAGCTAGATGGCTTCTTCTCTCTTTTTGGATCTCAATACAATGTTCTCCCCCTCTCTCTGGAGATCTATTCGATGTAATCTTCTTTTTATGGTGTGTTTGTTGAGACCGATGAATTGTGGGTTTATGATCCAGCTTATCTATGGAAAATATTTGATTCTTCTTTGAATTATTTTATGTATGATTGAGTTATCTTTGCAAGTCTCTTCGAATTATCCGTTTGGTTTGGCCATCTAGATTGGTAGTTCTTGCAATGGGAGAAGTGCTTAGCTTTGGGTTCAATCTTGTGGTGACCTTACCCAGTGACAGAAAGGGTTGCAAGGCACGTATTGTATTGTTGCCATCGAGGATAACAAGATGGGGTATTTATCATATTGCATGAATTTATTCCTCTACATCATGTCATCTTGCTTAAGGCGTTACTCTATTTTTAACTTAATACTCTAGATGCATGCTGGATAGCGGTCGATGAGTGGAGTAATAGTAGTAGATGCAGAATCGTTTCAGTCTACTTGTAACGGACGTGATGCCTATATACATGATCATTCCCTGGATAACCTCATAACTATGCTCAATTCTGTCAATTGCTTAACAGTAATTTGTTCACCCATCGTAGAATACTTATGCTCTTGAGAGAAGCCACTAGTGAAACCTATGGCCCCCGGGTCTATTCTCATCATATCAATTTCCATCACTTTATTTACTTGCTTTTGCTTTTACTTTTTACTTTGCATCTTTATACCAAAAATACCAAAAATATTATCTCTATCAGATCTCACCCTCGTAAGTGACCGTGAAGGGATTGACAACCCCTAAGTGTTGGTTGCGAGTAGCTATCGTTTTGTGCAGGTACGAGGGACTTGCACGTGGTCTCCTACTAGATGGATACCTTGGTTCTCAAAAACTGAGGGAAATAATTATGCTACTGTGCTGCATCATCCTCTCCTCTTCGGGGAAATCCAACGCAAGCTCGAGATATAGCAAGAAGAATTTCTGGCGCCGTTGCCGGGGAGGCTTACGCAAAAGTCAACATACCAAGTACCCATCACAATCCCTATCTCTCGCATTACATTATTTGCCATTTTCCTCTCGCCCACTTCACCTTTGCCGTTTTATTCGCCCTCTCTTTCCCAATCTCCTCCTCTTTTTCCCTTTGCCTTTTATTTGCTCGTGTGTTAGTTTGCTTGTTCGTCGCGATGGCTCAAGATGCCACCAAATTGTGTGACTTCACCAATACCAATAATAATGATTTCCTTAGCACTCCGATTGCTCCTCTTGCCAATACCAAATCTTGTGAAATCAATACTGCTTTGTTGAATCTTGTTATGAAAGATCAATTCGCCGGCCTTCCTAGCGAAGATGTCACTACTCATCTGAATGGCTTAGTTGATTTATGTGATATGCAAAAGAAAAAGGATGTCGATAATGATGTCGTTAAATTGAAGCTATTTCCTTTTTCGCTTAGAGATCGTGCTAAAGCGTGGTTTTCATCTTTGCCTAAAAATAGTATTGATTCTTGGAACAAGTGCAAAGATGATTGTATCTCTAAGTATTTTCCTCCCGCTAAGATTATCTCTATTAGGAACGATATTATGAATTTTAAGCAACTTGATCATGAACATGTTGCACTAGCTTGGGAGAGAATGAAATTAATGCTACGTAATTGTCCTACTCATGGTTTGAACTTATGGATGATTATTCAAAAAAATTATGCTGGATTGAATTTTGCTTCTAGAAATCTTTTAGATTCGGCCGCGGGAGGCACTTTTATGGAAATCACTTTACGAGATGCTACTAAACTCCTAGATAATATTATGGTTAATTATTCTCAATGGCATACTGAAAGATCTACTAATAAAAAAGTGCATGCTATAGAAGAAATCAATATTTTGAGTGGAAAGATGGATGAACTTATGAATTTATTTGCTAAGAGTGTTTCTTCTGATCCCAATAATATGCCTTTATCTACCTTGATTGAGAATAATAATGAATCTATGGATGTGAATTTTGTTGGTAGGAATAGTTTTGGAAACAACGCGTATAGAGGGAATTTTAATCCAAGGCCTTATCCTAGTAATCCTTCTAATAATTATGGAAATTCCTACAACAACTCTTATGGAAATTTTAATAATATGCCCTCTGAATTTGAGAGTAGTGTTAGAGAGTTTATGAATTCATAAAAGAATTTTAATGCTTTGCGTGAAGAGAAATTACTTAAAGTTGATGATTTGGCTAGGAACGTTGATAGAATTTCTCTTGATGTTGATTCTTTAAAGCTTAGATCTATTCCTCTTAAGCATGATATCAATGAGTCTCTCAAAGCTATGAGAATTTCCATTGATGAGTGCAAAGAAAGAACCGCTAGGATGCGTGCTTCCAAAGATGCCTTTATTAAAGCGTGTTCTTCTAATTCCTATGAAAATCAAGATGAAGATCTAAAAGTTATTGATGTGTCCCCTATTAAATCTTTGTTTTGCAATATGAATCTTGATCAAACTGAAAATGATCTTCCTTTACCTAGAAGGTGTTCTAAGAATTTGGAGTTTTTAGATCTTAATGATGAAATTGATAAAAGTGGGATTGAAAGAAATAGAAATCTAGATGTTGCTAAACCCACTATATTGGATCTCAAGGAATTTAATTATGAAAATTGCTCTTTAATTGATTGTATTTCCTTGTTGCAATCCGTGCTAAATTCTCCTCATGCTTATAGTCAAAATAAGGATTTTATCGAACACATTGTTGATGCCTTGATGCAATCTTATCAAGAAAAGCTTGAGTTGAAAATTTCTATCCCTAGGAAACTCCAGGTGAGTGGGAACCTACTATTAAAATTAAAATTAAAAATTATGAGTTTCATGCTTTGTGTGATTTGGGTGCTAGTGTCTCTACTATTCCCAAAACTTTGTGTGATTTGCTAGATTTCCGTGATTTTGATGATTGCTCTCTAAACTTGCATCTTGCGGATTCCACTATTAAAAAGCCTATGGGAAGAATTAATGATGTTCTTATTGTTGCAAATAGGAATTATGTGCCCATAGATTTTATCGTTCTTGATATAGATTGCAATCCTTCATGTCCTATTATTCTTGGTAGACCTTTCCTTAGAACGATTGGTGCAATTATTGATATGAAGGAAGGAAATATTAGATTCCAATTCCCTTTAAAGAAAGGCATGGAACACTTTCCTAGAAATAAAATAAAATTACCATATGAATCTATCATGAGAGCCACTTATGGATTGCCTACCAAAGATGGAAATACCTAGATCTATCCTTGCTTTTATGCCTAGCTAGGGGCGTTAAACGATAGCGCTTGTTGGGAGGCAACCCAAGTTTATTTTGTGTTTTTTGTTTTTGGTTCTCTTTAGGAATAAATAATCCATATAGCCTCTGTTTAGATGTGTTTTTATCTTTTAATTAGTGTTTGTGCCAAGTTGGACCTATTGGATCTTCTTGGATGATAGTTATTTGATCTTGCTGTATTTTCCAGAATCTTTGTGCTCAGTGCCCGAATTGTTAAAAATCAGCAGAACGTGATAAATTACTGATTCTAATTTCTGATGATCAATAAACAAATTGTACAGGTCTTCTAATTTTGGTAGAATTTTTTGGGTTTCAAAGTTTGCGTTAGTTACAGATTACTACAGACTGTTCTGTTTTTGACAGATTCTGTTTTGCGTGTGTTGTTTGCTTATTTTGATGCATCTATGGCTAATAAATTAGTTTATAAACCATAGAAAAGTTGGAATACGGTAGGTTTAACACCAATATAAATAAATAATGAGTTCATTACAGTACCTTAAAGTAGTCTTTTGTTTTCTTTCTCTAACGGAGCTCACGAGATTTCTATTGAGTTTTGTGTTGTGAAGTTTTCAAGTTTTGGGTGAATTCTTTTGATGGATTATGGAACAAGGAGTGGCAAGAGCTTAAGATTGGGGAGGCCCATGGCACCCCCAAGGTAATCCAAGGACACCAAAAAGTCAAAGCTTGGGGATGCCCCGGAAGGCATCCCCTCTTTCGTCCACTTCCATCGGTAATTTACTTGGAGCTATATTTTTATTCACCAACATGATATGTGTTTTGCTTGGAGCGTCTTGTATTATTTGAGTCTTTGCTTGTTAGTTTACCACAATCATCCTTTCTGTACACACCTTTTGAGAGAGCCTTATATGAATTGGAATTTGATAGAATACTCTATGTGCTTCACTTATATCTTTTGAGCTTGATAGTTTGCTCATAGTGCTTTACTTATATCTTTTTGAGCGTGATAATTTTTGCTCTAGTGCTTCACTTAGATCTTTAAGGGCACGGTGGTGAATTTGTTTTAAAGGAACTTGATCTCTCATGATTCACTTAGATTATTTTGAGATTCGTTAATAGCATGGTAATTTGCTTAATGTTAATATACTTGGTGTTCAAGATATGTGAAACTTTCTTTTGAGTGCGTTGAATACTAAGATAAGTTTGATGCTTGATAATTGTTTTGAGATATGGAGGTAATAATATCAAAGTCATGCTAGTTGAGTAGTTGTGAATTTGAGAAATACTTGTGTTGAAGTTGGTAAATCCCGTAGCATGCACGTATGGTTAAAGTTGTGTAACAAACTTGAAGCATGAAGTGTACCTGGCTTGTGCATCCTTATGAGTGGCGGTCGGGGACGAGCGATGGTCTTTTCCTACCAATCTATCCCCCTAGGAGCATGCGCGTAGTACTTGATTTTTGATGACTTATAAATTTTTGCAATAAGTATATGAGTTCTTTTGACTAATGTTGAGTCCACGGATTATACGCACTTTTTCCTTTCCGCCATTACTAGCCTCTTTGGTACCGTGCATTGCCCTTTCTCACATTGAGAGTTGGCGCAAACTTCGCTGGTGCATCCAAACTCCATGATACGATACGCTCTATCACACATAAAACTCCCTATATCTTCCTCAAAACAGCCACCATACCTACCTATTATGGCATTTCCATAGCCATTCCGAGATATATTGCCATGCAACTTTCCACCGTTCCGTTCATCATTATTATGACATACATTACTTTTGTCATATTGCCATTGCATGATCATGTAGTTGACATCGTATTTGTGGCAAAGCCACCATGCATTATTTTTCATACATGACACTCTTGATTCATTGCACCATCCCGGTACACCACCGGAGGCATTCATATAGAGTCATACCTTGTTCTAGTTTCAAGTTGTAATCCTCATGTTGTAATCAATAGAAGTGTAATGATCCTCATTATTAGAGCATTGCCCAAATAAAAAATTAAAAAAAGAGAGAAAGGCCAAAATAAAAAAGGAAGGCCCAAAAAAAAGAAAAGAAAAGGGCAATGCTACTATCTCTTTTTCCACACTTGTGCTTCGAAGTAGCACCATGTTCTTGATGTAGTGAGTCTCATATTTTGTGCTTCAAAGTAGCACCTCGTTTTTCATGTAGTGAGTCTCATATATTGTGCTTCAAAGTAGCACCATGTTTTTCATATAGTGAGTCTCATAAGTTGTCTTTTTCATACTAGTGGGAATTTTTCATTATAGAACTTGGCTTGTATATTCCTATGATGGGCTTCCTCCAATGCCCTAGGTCTTCATGAGCAAGCAAGTTGATGCACACCCACTAGTTTTCTTTTGTTGAGCATTCATAGCTCTAGTGCATCCGTTGCATGGCAATCCCTACTCCTCATGTTGACATCAATTGATGGGCATCTCCATAGCCCGTTGATTATCCTCGTCAATGTGAGACTTTCTCCTTTTTGTCTTCTCCACACAATCCCCATCATCATATTCTATTCCACCCATAGTGCTATATCCATGGCTCACGCTCATGTATTGCGTGAAGGTTGAAAAAGTTTGAGATTATTTAAGTATGAAACAATTGCTTGGCTTGTCATCGGGGGTATAGAAGTTGGGAACATCTTTGTGTGACGAAAATGAAGCATAGCCTAACTATATGATTTTGTAGGGATGAACTTTCTTTGGCCATGTTATTTTGAGATGACATAATTATTTTGATTAGTGTGCTTGAAGTATTATTATTTTTATGTCAATATGAACTTTTGTCTTGAATCTTTCGGATCTGAATATTCATATCACAATTAAGAAGATTTACATTGAAATTATGCCAAAGTATCACTCCACATCAAAAATTCTCTTTTTATCATTTACCTACTCGAGGATGAGCAGAAATTAAGCTTGGGGATGCCTGATACGTCTCCAACATATCTATAATTTTTGATTGCTGCATGCTACTTTATCTATTGTTTTGGACTATAATGGGATTTATTTTCCACTTTTATATATTTTTGGGAGTAACCTATTAACCGGAGGCCCAGCCTAGAGTTGCTATTTATTTGCCTATTTTAGTGTTTCGAAGAAACGGAATATCAAATGGAGTCCAAACGGAATGAAACCTTCGGAAACGTGATCTTCTCACCGAACGTGATCCAGGAGACTTGGACCCTACTCCAAGAAGTTCCAGAGGCGGTCATGAGGGTGGGGGCGCGCCCTCCCCCCTAGGCGCGCCCCCTGCCTCGTGGGCCCCCTGACGCTCCACCGACGTACTCCTTCCTCCTATATATACCTACGTACCCCCAACAGATCGGGACAGAGCCAAAAACCTAATTCCACCGCCGCAACTTTCTGTATCCGCAAGATCCCATCTTGGGGCCTGTTCTGGAGCTCCGCCGGAGGGGGCATCTACCACAGAGGGCTTCTACATCATCACCATAGCCCCTCCGATGAAGTGTGAGTAGTTTACTTCAGACCTTCGGGTCCATAGTTAGTAGCTAGATGGCTTCTTCTCTCTTTTTGGATCTCAATACAATGTTCTCCCCCTCTCTCGTGGAGATCTATTCGATGTAATCTTCTTTTTGCGGTGTGTTTGTTGAGACAGATGAATTGTTGGTTTATGATCCAGCTTATCTATGGAAAATATTTGATTTTTCTCTGAATTCTTTTATGTATGATTGAGTTATCTTTGCAAGTCTCTTCGAATTATCCGTTTGGTTTGGCCAACTAGATTGGTAGTTCTTGCAATGGGAGAAGTGCTTAGCTTTGGGTTCAATCTTGCGGTGACCTTACCCAGTGACAGAAATGGTTGCAAGGCACGTATTGTATTGTTGCCATCGAGGATAACAAGATGGGGTACTTATCATATTGCATGAATTTATTCCTCTACATCATGTCATCTTGCTTAAGGTGTTACTCTGTTTTTAACTTAATACTCTAGATGCATGCTGGATAGCGGTCGATGAGTGGAGTAATAGTAGTACATGCAGAATCGTTTTGGTCTACTTGTCATGGACGTGATGCCTATATACATGATCATTTCCTGGATAACCTCATAAATATGCTCAATTCTGTCAATTGCTCAACAGTAATTTGTTCACCCACCGTAGAATACTTATGCTCTTGAGAGAAGCCTCTAGTGAAACCTATGGCCCCCGGGTCTATTCTCATCATATCAATTTCCATCACTTTATTTACTTGCTTTTGCTTTTACTTTTTACTTTGCATCTTTATACCAAAAATACCAAAAATATTATCTCTATCAGATCTCACCCTCGTAAGTGACGTTGAAGGGATTGAAAACCCCTAAGCGTTGGTTGCGAGTACCTATCATTTTGTGCAGGCACGAGGTACTTGCGCGTGGTCTCCTACTGGATTGATACCTTGGTTCTCAAAAACTGAGGGAAATACTTACGCTACTATGCTGCATCATCCTCTCCTCTTCAGGGAAATCCAACGCAAGCTCGAGACGTAGCATCGCCGTAGGGCCTGGCCAGCGGTGGGAATAGTAGGGGGTGGTGAGGCCTCCGCGGCAGCACAGCCGGCCATGGGAGGCAGGAGCATGCGGCACGACCGGCGCTGCTTTGGGCGGCTGGAGCAAGAACACCAGAGGTTGAAGAAGCACTACGGCCGTTGGATGGCCATCGTACGGTCACTGGAGCTAGAATCGTTCATATTGACTAAAGTTTACAAAGGCCCCCGTCCCAGTCAACTTAGTAGGCCCACAAGTCAGCCTCCCACTATGGTGGGTCCCAGCTAGCAGGGGGAGTATTCATTTTTTGTGCGTAATAAGGAGGCACTTCCGGTGGGTCCGAGCTGACAGCATGGGGAACATTTTTTTCGGGAAATACGTTGGCCCGTCCGGTGGGTCCCAGCAGTCAGGGGGGAAACGTTTTGTTCGTGAAATAAGGTGGCATGTCCGGTGGGTCCCTGCTGTCAGGTGGAGGAATAATTATTTTGCATGTAATAAGGAGGGACTTCCTTGTGGCCGCCTGGACCCAGCTGTCAGCCTCTCCACGTACAGTACTCTTCCGATGGAAGTCGGTCGTTGACCACATTGACCATGCCGCGCCGTGAGCACCAGGGCGGTGGTCTGGACAAGGGCGAGGCCTAGGAAGGGGACGACGCGGAGCCGGGGAAGACGCAGCAGTGGTAGCCTGCGCGGAGAGGAGTACGAGGGTTCACTGGTTCGGCTGCCGTCGACGCAGAATAACAGGGGGTGTGGGTGAGTAGAGGGATGGCCTGGCCAGCGGTGGGAGTAGTACGGGGCGGTGAGGCCTCCGCGGCATCATAGCTGGCCACGGGAGGCAGGAGCACGTGACACGACTGGCGCTGCTTTGGGCGGCTGGAGCAAGAAGACCAGAGGTTAAAGAAGCACTATGGTCGTTGGATGGACATCGTACGATCACTGCAGCTAGAATCGTTTATATTGACTAAGTTGACAAAGCCCTTGGTATGCGTCAACTTAGTAGGCCCACAGCCCGGATTTGGCAGAGAACATATAGCCCATTTGCGATTTGTAAGAATGTACAACCCATTTTTCAATTCTAATGGAATTTACAACAGCCCATTTACGGGTTTGTTAAAAGTACAACCCAACTTCTAGGTAGGACAACGATTAATAATTTCAAACAACCGCTCAAAACAGAATTCAAAAAAAAATTCCCACATTTTGATGGGATCCGAAAAAATTTTATCCGAAATTTCTAGTCAGGTTAAATATAATTTCAAAATAAAGTTGTATCACGTTAAAATCCAACGAAACATTGCGTGCGCAACAAGTAATGAAATTAAAATTTCTAAATTCCAAAAATAATATATTTTTCAAACTAATTACGTGTTTGGTGCAGAGTAATTGCCCAGTTATTATAATTACATCCCATTTATTATTTCTTAAAGTCCATTTTCTTGTTAAGCCTAATGCATACCTCCTAGGAAACTTTGCAGCCCAGCGGGACGGATAACAAGTTGACTCGGATATTGTGTACAACTGTCGGCCCAGTTGCATTGCTGATGTTGAAAAAAAGGCATGTGTAGTACAGTCCAACCTAACATGGTTACTCAGCCCACATTCAAGGACGCCGGAAAGGCCCAAAGAAGGCTTCTGTACAAATTTTTGAAGTCACTGAGCTCAATTAATAACTTAAGAAAAAAGTTAGATTACAGTGGAACCTAATTAAAAGCTGTCACGAGCAAATAAATAATTCAACGGGTCCCACTTGTGCATGTGCGCGTGTGTGTGTGCGTGTGTGTGTGTGTGTGTGTGTGTGTGTGAGAGAGAGAGAGAGAGAGAGACCCATCGGTCGATGCTCGTAAATACATCTTTCAGCCATATGCATTGCTGATGCTCAGTAAAAACTTATATAGTTGACACAATCATATAGAACATCATAGCACACTGAACTTGCATACAAAAATTTCACGCAGGCGGCACAATCAGGATGGAAGCAGTGGATCGCTACGGGAAGGGCTATGTTGAAACCAACAAAGTCATACATAACGGTTCATCGTCTTTATAAATGACGGGGAAATATCTTGAATGTTGTGCAAAGAAAACAGACAGACAACACAATAAGTTCTGCTAGCACATTAAGTTGACGTACAGCCCTTTCTAAAAAAAGTTCAGGTACAAAATTAGAACAGGTCACAATCAAATGTATTGGCATATCAGTGCTTCAGACCCATAGCTCGGATTTAACTAGTACTATCTGACAAGATTCAGTTGTTACCTCAAATTAGAGCACATCCAGGCAGCCAGCCCTGCCTCTTCTCCCAAAGAAGTAGTGGCCTCCGCCGCGCGATGGAGTAGGCCCTGTGCCATCCATCGTTCCGAGCAACACGGGGAAAGTCTGACGTTGACTCCTGTAATGGACGTTGTCGACGGACCCTGGCACCAGCGGGGGCGGCAGGACTTCGATTGATGGATTGACCACTTCTTCGACATGCACGAACACTCGATACAGGTACATCCCTAACGTGGTCCGCGACGGCCTTGGTGGCGACAAATAGTACAACCCCGGTTCCTGCACCAGTATCTCAACACCAATCACCTTCGGTATGGTGGACGACTTCTTCATCCATGCCATAACCGTCAGAGCCCAGCTGTCCGGAGGAACAAACATACTTACGAGCTCACCTCCAAGGTCGTTGATAAGCTCGTTCATGGACTCGCTGTTCCAAGCACGTCGAGGCATGCCGTGGAAGGTAAGCTTTGTTAAAAACTCAAGCTCAGAGGGCACCGAGCCCCATCCTGGGTGCCACCGATCAAAGCTCACCAGCGCGCCATCGCAGAACAAACGCCGGGAAGATTCAAACACATGACTGCAGTCGAAAGTTGTTCGGAACCTGACGAACAAATCAGCCGGTGGCGGACAGACTTCGATGAGCAAGTCACTTATTTGGATGTCGTGCGCAATGCCAAGAGCTTTGACAAGGTCGTCCGGAGAGACGGGAGGCCGGTCACCGTTGATGGTTACCATCAACACTTTGCCGGCAAACTGGTCGTCAAGCGCCGCCATGCCACTGTTGAGCGACAGCACGCAGCGACCAAAGGCAGGACAGACCTCAGGATCTCCGGCTCGGAGATCCGCGTTGACCGCCGACATGATAGTGTGCTTGAGTACAGGGAGTACAGGAGGGGGATTTGGGGGAACTGGAGTAGGAATCGAGATTCCATAGGTGGGGGAGGGGGAGACTGGGGATGAAAAGGTAGCATGAATTTCGAGCACGCGCCAATATGCTCTCGGCGCGCAAGCGCACGAAAACACCGGTGGCGCCCACATGTCGGCCAAAGAGTCCTTATTCTTTCTTTTTTGGAGAGCCCAACCTTTTTTAGGATCTTTTGAGAGACCGCCCCGAGAGTCATAATTGACTTGTTTGGCATTGTGTTACTACTCGGCCCATATTCAACGACACCTCACTAGCCCAAACAAGTGTACATCATCGAAAAGACAGTGAGCTCAAATTATATAACTTGAAAAAGGAGATATACTCTGAACACTGGAGAATGGTGATGCCCTCATTTAGCCCACCAGTAGTTCGAGACAATAAACAGTTCGAAACAATGATATATACAATATTCAAACACTGACTAGTGACTACTACTGACATAAACAGCAAGACATGATAGTTCATAAGAAGTCTTGCTACACCACCAAAACGTACCCATCTGCAGCGCTCAGACTCTTGTGATCCAGACGAGAATGACATTCTAAACAGAAGCAACTATTACATAGAAAGAGTGACATAGACGAGGATGACCAAATGACAAGGAATATGCATAACAAAAGAAAGAACTACCCATCCAGAACCAGCAGCAAAGACAACAAAGTCATTTGAAGAGATGATCCAACACCATCATAATTTGCAGCCCCGCTTTAGCGACCAGTGATCCGGAGACACCAGTACTCCACCCTTTCGATGCAACAACCCAATTACCTATCAACCTAAAGGCTTGAACCACATCACTGCCTGTCGTAATTGAGACATCCAAGGATCAAAGTTAATCCGTATGCCTTTGTCATTCTCACCTTCTTTTGGCTGTAGGCTGTATCGTTGACAATCAGGGAAGTATGCTCCCGAACTCCTAGGGCTCGCCGTGTAGACACAGTTTTCCATAGCAAACAGAGCCTCTCTGCCATCAAGGTCCTTGCCAACGGTGATCTCCTGGTTAATCGGATAATTGAGTCCGAGAAACAAAGAGTGTGAACCAAGGCTGTTTACCCGCCTCCAACTAAAAAATCCTAAAGGCCCCAACAAGCTGGTATCCTGCTCATAGACGTAACAGCCACTATCCGGATACTCATGTATTACCCGGTGCTTGTATACAGTGGGGTTTTTGCAATATAACTTTTCCGACTCATGTGTCCGAATGATCATCAGTCTTTTGCCGTCGTCTGATCGAGCGAGGAACCAGTTGTGCTTCCCTGTTTTTGGCAAAGGTGGTGTAATTACAAAGGGCAGTAACTGTAGGGACACTGCATCATATCAAAAATGACAGGCATTGTTAATGTAAGATCCGCATTGTTCAGAGTATGAGTAGGAAAATGCAAGAAACAACATTGTTATGTCCCTGTTGGAACTGGGATGAAAATACAGGGAAATGTATACTAGGTTCAAAAATATAGAAGTGCCATGCATGGTTATACTCATGTTATCTCGCAATCGATTCTTCACAGGAAACTACCATGTCATGCATGTTATGTAATCATGTTCTGTCCTCACAAACAAATTCTTCAAGGTAACTAACAGACCATGCATTGTTATATACTCGTGTTCTGTGGGCAAAATTTTTGTGAGGATATTATTCTAGTCATTGATTGCTGAAGGGCGAATATAGGTATGTAATCCAACGGTTAGAATCAATGACTAGAATAATATCCTCACAAACAAATTGATGACTTGGACCGCGATTTTAATACTCTATATAATCCAACTGAGGAAGGATAATCTCATGGGAGGTCTGGAAGTTCACGAGCACCAACTTTTTACCGTCTTCTCTGAAGGCAGCCATCCAGTGGGAGTTCATGCCGACCCAGTACATACCTGCCAAGAAGTTTTGGGTGATGGTGATCGGATCGATGTCGAGGGAAATGATGTACGGCGACACACTACATACCTGCAAAGAAGTTTCGGCTAATGGAGATCGGATTGAAGTCGAGGGGCATCATGCACACCTCTGTATCGTGGTGAGCCAATCTCACAAGACCTGATGGCAGCAAGCAGGGTGTCTTGAAAAGCTTAGGCCTCGCTTCGATGATGGCCATGTGCATGTCCCTCGAGCATGCAGCCAGCCGCAGGGCGGTCAACGTATCCATACACGAACAACAGAGGTCGAGGATGTCACTGGGGAGATTGCTCCAATCGCGGCTCATATGGATGTTGCGCGGTTCGCGTTCGGCCATGGTGGAGTTTGGAAGGGGCTTGATTTACAGGGGAGAAGGATGTTGATGCTGGAGCGGCTAGCGAGGGAATAGTGGTACTGGGGGAGGCGAGTGAGGCGAGGGTACACGGGGGCACAGTGAGATGGAGGCGGAGACGGAGGCGGAGAAGGAGATGGAGATGGAGTGGTGCTATGGGAGTGGAGAGGGAGACGAGGCGAGGCGCCAATGTGTTGTACAACGGCGGTGACAGACTGCACAGTGCACAGGGTGAGGCTGACTTTGGTAACCCGAACATGCCGCCTCGCCTGTACTAGTGTCAGGCGCAGGGTGTTGTCACTTCACTGTGAGGACCGGATGAATAGTATTTTGACCATCAAGTGTACCATAGTTGTACTACTACTGCTACTAGTAGGAACATGAGTACTCCAGTATTGTATAGCGGAAATAGGTCTCCCGTGCTAGCATGCCTGTTCACTTCGTCGTTCAGGTATCATCCATATTGTGAGCAGAACCAAATTCTTGTGCACGCCCAATCAACGCCCTGCCGCGATGCATGCAATGGTCGTTCTGGTGCATCAAGGACGGCATGCAGATCGTTCCACACTTGAGAAGAGGAAAAATGGAAAGGTAGAACACGGCAGCAGAGGAAGAGAACGCTGGCTAACGAGGCCTGGAGGGGATCGAGCAGGAAGTTAATGCTCCACGCCTAAAGGTTTTGGGAAAACCTGATTTTCATAAAGTGACTTATACTCACCTAAACGGAGGGAGTATTCCTTAACCAGAGAATGTTGTGTCTCCCACTCACGGGCTCAAAAAAAAAAAGCTACGACACATTTTTTATCTATTTGCATAGGTCCCACCTATCAGGAAGGATGGGCACGTACACGAACAGGTACGACTCCTCAGTCTACCCACATAGCCTTTTCGTTTAGTCTACCTAGCCGTCTAATCAACTGCCTGCACGCCACTTCTCCCATTTACTTCTCCATCGGGAACCGATTCGCCTCGGCTTCTTCACCTCCCCTTCGTCTTCATTTGCATCCAAACCCCACTGCGTTCACATTGTTTTAACCTCTTTAAATAATCATCTACTACTTCAGTTAGACTAGCCATCTAATCCTAATTCTCCAAACCATAGCCCTCCGTTCCAGCGGTTCCAAATGGCGAAAGAGATCGAGATGCAGGTTTTTAGCGTCCAACATGTCCTCGTCGAAGGCTCGATGCGCATAGTTGCCACCGTCACCGTCCACCCAAGGGTTGTTCGGCAGTGGATCAACAATGTATCCAACTCCCTCAAAAAGGTAGAGACGAGGGTCATCGGTCTCGACGCAGAGTACACGGAGCGTGCCCCTGGGAAGATCCAGCGCGCCGCCGTCCTTCAGGTGTGCCTCGAAGATGATGTTTTGGTGTACCACATCATACACTCGCCCTCCATACTAGGTGAGCTTCACGATTTCTTGTCTCGGGAGGACGTATACTTCTGTGGGGCAGCCATCGAAGGGGACAAACAGAAGCTGGAGCCGTACAACCTTGATTTGAAAAGCATCGCTGACCTACAAACCAGAATCAAAATTCCTGTAGAAGATTGTGCTAAACAGACACCATCCCTATTCGACGTAGCAAATTTTGTGCTCGGTACAAATCTTCAGAAGGGTGACGAGACGGTGGCATTAAGGTCGTCTGGATGGGAGAATTATCCCTTGACGTACGAGCGGATAAAATATGCTGCCCTCGATGCCCGTGTGAGTTTCGAGATAGCTGCAAGGTCCAAAGAGCTTGTTGCGAAGCCGTCTCCCACAGAGAATGAGAACAAGAAGAAGAAGAAGAAGAAGAAGAAGAAGAAGAAGAAGAAGAAGAAAACGCTGCACCAGCAGGAGGGCATTATGGATGGATGAACTATTTCCTCTCTTGTAAAAAAAATTATTCCCTCTCGGTGTATATTGATATAGATGGACTATTTCGATGGTGTGCATGTCTTTGGAACAGAGTAGTAGCATGGGTCCGCTTGACTATAAGGAATTATTTATCCGCATATATAGCTTTCTCTGCTACTCCTTCCAGTGATCGGTATACAGTGCATGTGTCCGTAGACATGACAGCTTGTCCATGGAAGTTCAACTACGGCGACCATCACGTTTCATCTCGCGATTCCCACGACGCCTCTCCAACCCACGGCACCACGCCCCCCGACGTGCGCCTCACCCCTCTCGGCCGCACCGCCCCTCTGCCTTTGTGTGCATGACATGTGGGCCACCTAAAATGCGGCGAGCATCAAGTTTCTACCACAGCCACCCGCGATTCCCACGACGCCGCTCGAATCCATGAAACCACACGTCCCCCGACCTGCGGCTCACCCCTCTTGGCCCCACTGCCCCTCTGCCTTCGGGAGCATTACATGTGGACCAGTCACCTATCGGGTCCACATGTTATTGACTCAAAGGTAGGTGTAGTAAGGCGCTGAAGCTCAGTCCCGACGGCCCTGAGAGGGAAATGTAACTCCTGCGCCAGGGCTTGTGGTGCTCCCGCAGCACGAACTCGTGCCAAACTCGAGATTTGTTTCTTTACTATACATGCACCAACGATTTAATGGACATTGTAATCTCAACATGTGATGGGGAGCTCTAAATTTGAATTTGAAACTTATAAAACGAAAAGATTCAAAACAAATAAACTGGGAGAGAGGGAGTATATCGTAGGATGTGTCCCATACAAAATAAGTCCCCTGGTTTGTCACCGCGAAGATGCGGTTAGAAAGGAGCACAGCGTCTTCCTACTCGTACGGCAACAAATCGGCCGCAGACAGCATGGTCCGCCTTTGACCGCCATGTGCAAGGTTCGTGCTATCTTTTATTCAATCTCACCGTGGTTCCATCGTACCAATTCATGCGGTGGCCCGTTGCATGGCTGATCCCAATGTTGGACAAAGGTTCTACGGGAACGGTGTCACCATTGTAAATGTTGTGCAAATTGATGTTGGTACCCTCCCGTACATATGCAAGCCAATCTCCACTCGCACCGAGCCTAGCCTGTGAAACAGTGGGCAGGGGGAGAATTAGGAAATGGACACGGAAGTAGTCTTTAGAATGCATTTACTACGTGATCAAACTCATCTTACCTGCTCATCGGAGGAAATCCGAGTGCCCCTCGACGTCGGCATCTCAAGGGGCGTCAACTTGCAACTACGGCCACGCCGCGCTGGAGAGACCCCCAAGGAAACATCCTCGTGCGTTCCACGGAACATCAAGATGCATTTGTATGAGTAGTTTATCTTGTGAGAGAAAAGGATGAACGAGGGAAGGCCTCTAGAGATAGAGATGGACACTACTACTACCAATGTGCTGGCCCGTGCGTTGCAATGGATCCAAACTAGTAGAATAATACTTGTTCACGTGCTTGAAATATAAACACTCTAGTTTTGATATACATGTGTCAGAAGACACGACAGCTTGTCCATGGAAGTTGAACCACGACGACCATCACGTTTCTTGTTTCTACCACTGCCACACCCACACGCGATTCCCACGACGCCGCTCCAACCCACGGCACGACGTCCCCCGACGTGGACATGGATCCTCTGACGTGGCTATCACTGCCTTGCCCTGCCTTTCCTTCGCTGACAGGTGGGACCCACGCTTATGGGTCCCACATGTCAGTGACAGAATGGTAGGATTGTTCGTGCCCCTCATCCCTCTCGGCCCCACCGCTCCTCTGCCTTTGTGTGCATGACATGCGGGCCAGCTGAACTGCGGCGACCATCAACTTTCTACCACAGACACACCCGATTGGACGCGGTTTGCCTGCTCCGCTGCTGTGCTCCGATCCGTACTCCCGCACCATCGAATTTTCATCCAGCGGCTGTGACACATTTCGTCCCGGGCATCAATCCTCAGCTGGAGTACTTATGTACTACAGGTAGTACCCGCCGGTGTGGCCATCTACGCCTCGTAACGCCCCGACGCCCAGCTGTGGTACCCTCGCCACGGCCACGCCACCACCGGCCGGTTCATCTCGAACGAGTGAGTCGCGAACCACGCCACCACCATGAGAATGACATGTGGGCCAGCCGCATTTAAGGCCCACATGTCATTGACTCATAGGCCGGGCACTAAGCCACTGAAGTTCGGTCCCGTGGGCCCCGAGAGGAAAATGTAACTCCTGCGGCAGGCCTTGTGGTGCTCCCGCAGTACGAGCTCGTGCCAAAACTGGAATTTGTTTCTTACTACTACTAGTACTAGTAGGAAGGTACACGTGCATTGCACGCATGAGATTCTGGTGGTTTGTGCATTATGCTTCTACATGTGGAGTTTTCTGGATTCTAACATGTGGCAAAATTTGGTGGAATGTAAGGTTAGGCAAGTTTGATTAACTTAGGTGAGTGTTTGGTTCAAGCCACACCTTAGGCAAGCCACACTGGCCCCACATGACATACACACAAAAAATGTGGCAAGATTCCCTTAGGCTTGCCAACTTGTGGCAAAATTTGGTGGAATGTAAGGTTAGGCAAGTTTGATTAACTTAGGTGAGTGTTTGGTTCAAGCCACACCTTAGGCAAGCCACACTGGCCCCACATGACATACACACAAAAAATGTGGCAAGATTCCCTTAGGCTTGCCAACTTGTGGCTCTCATTTTGAAGAACTTATTAATAACTTTGCCTGAGCTTAGTTGTGGCAAAGTTAGTCATGAATTAAGTTCAACCATGGAGTCTTCTAGATTATACATGTGGCAGAATCTGGTGGATGATATCCAATGGCCAGTAGTGCTCGGATTTGCCATCTTTGTACCGTCGGATTGGCTTCATCCAACGACCAACTTTCAAAGTTTTTCACACACTATATAGGGGGTATAGATATAGATGTGCCGGTCCGTTGCAATGGATCCAAAGTATATCTATTTAGTGGAGTGCACTCTAAACACATTATCTATTTATTTTTCTCTAACCTTCCGTAGCCATGCAACCAAGCCACATAAGCTTCATGGGTGCCCCCCACATCATATTATTCATACTACGTTGATTGAAAAAAAGATAAATCACCCAAAACAAGATCTTCCCGTTTTTTGTTCCTACGATGTTGTGCCGTGCACGTATCTACTAGTTGTATAGTGGTAGTACTAGTAATATAATAGTATTAGGAGTACAAACTTGGTAGGAGTGGTACTAATACGGAATGCTCCTACTCTATCAACGAGCCCCGTCTGACACAAAATTTCTTGGCTTCCGTGCTACAGCTAGATCTTCCCCTTGTTTCTGTTTTCCAACCCGGCGGCGGGCGGGGTGTCGGTTTGCTCAACGGGCGGTCCCACATGAAAGTGAAAATGCTAGGCAGGCAACACGCCTTCCCTAAGCTATGTGTCGTGCCGGACGGGCCGTGTTGTACTCCCGATTCCCGGGCGTGTGGGGGTGCGACGCGAACGTGGCAGGCCTTTTCCTTTTACTAGCAATGTGCCCGTGCGTTGCGACGGATCCAAAGTAGTAGAATAGTAGTATTTGTTCACAAACTTGAAAGAAATCACTATTGTTTTGATATACTCCTAATATATTACTCCCTCCGTACCTAAATATTTGTCTTTTTTGAGATTTCAAATGGACTATCACATACGGATTATATAGACATATTCTAGTGTTTCTAGCAAGATGCCCGCGCGTTGCACGAAGTTGATGGAAAAGGTAAGCACAACTTACAAATTGACGGATGGAGTACTAGTTACAGTGATGCATATAATTAAGCAAAGGGATCGCACATGTCGGTATTGACTGGAACGAGAATGCAACAGCACAATAAGAATTAAGGCCACGATGATGCGATCGCAGTGGTGGTTACAGAAGGCAAGAAGAAAGATGGATCCACGAACGTACGACCTCCTCCTCCTCAACTTAGTGCGCCGGGCCACCGTCCGGCGGCTAAGGAGCGGCGGCTTTTGTGGCGAGGTCGAGGTGCTTCTCAACAAAGGCATCCAAGGCTTCCAGCCGGTTGAGGAAGGCCAACGTCGTAGCGTCCTCACTGGCCTTGTAGATACCTATGTACATGATTTGCTCGTACGCGTGGATGTGTAGGTCGACGAATTCTTGCAGGGCGAGGCGCCTCGCGGCGAGCGCGACCTCCAGGTGGACATTCTTCGTGGCGTCGGCGGGCAGTCGCAGGGCCACCAGTGCTTGAAAGAGGTTCCGGCCATGGAGGCCGATTAGGGTGGCAGGCAATGAGGAGCCCGGGCGCGCGGGCTGGAGGAGTACGGCGATGTCGTCCGCGAGCTTCTTGAGGACGGTGAACTTGTTGCTGGTGGCAACGATCATCTGGTCCAACTGAGAGTCGTAGTTGGCGTCGACGGCGGCCATCCACCAGCCGGTCTCCAACACCGTCTGGAGACGATCCTCGGCGCCATGCCGCAGGCCGGCGTCGTGGACCATCTGGCGCAGCCGCTGGCCGCTCACGCGCATCGCCGCCATGGGTCTGGAGCGAGCTCTTTTGCGCTTAGTGTAGGTGCTTAGGCAAGTGCTTAGGTGCGTACGATGTGGTAGATGCATTGGAATGGAGGAGGGGCGCCTTTATATGAGGGCAATGAGGGCAAACTGCGTTGCATTCACATCGTGCAGCCTCTTTTCCCGGACCTCCTCCCATTACTTCCCTCATGCATTAATTGAAGGAGGATGCATTGGCCGTTCAACATATCGGGAACCGCTACTCCCTCCCTCGTCTGCATTAAAGGCGTATCGGGAACTGCGCCGCCCGCTGTCAAATCGAATACTCCCTCCGTCTAGGTGAGTATTATAAGTCATCTTACGAAAACCAAATACTAGTAAGACTAGCCACCGTGGGAGTAACTTCAGCAGTAACATCGAGTCCAACTCAGCAAATTTGCTTATGTGGCAGTGAGTTAATGAGGAGAGAGGTAGTTATAAGGCTGGTCGTAATAGTAGTATCATAGGTAGTATCATGCATGCCAACTAGGCAAATTTGATGAGGTGGCATAGAATTGAATGAAGAAAGAGAGAGTTGAATATCATATCATGATACCGTATTATATTAAATGGTGTGCTACTATGTGTCATGCATGGCAATAAATGAAGTTAGCTATGATACTAACTTATGATACCATGCACTACGGATGTAGTATCATACACTAGTATCATATGCATGATACTAGTATATGATACTCGCCATTACGACTAGCCTAATAACTTAGCTAGTTACTGTAACATCACATGTCCCAATGCAATATGAGTCTATAACCTAATAAATGAAGCTTTGCATGTTACCACACTTATGTTACTACTACCTCTGTCCGGGTTTATTGGTCCCCATTGTATTTCGTGCCAAATTTTGACCATAGATTAAACTAAGAAAATGTTCACGCATGTCACCAAACATTATATTTTTCAAAACTATGTTCAAAGACGAATCCAATGAGATAATTTTTCTTGACATGCATTAACATTTGTAGTTAAATCTTAGTCAAAATTTGGCACAAACTATAAAAGGGACCTATAAACCAGGACGGAGGTAGTACCCACTATGAAGGTAGTAACATAGTCTAGGGATATGTGTATGTTACTAGTGTATGTTACTCACCATTGTGGCTAGTCTAACACATAGGCGTGGTGCATTAACTCTCACGTTGTTTCTTATTTTTTGACATAAATAGAGGAATCAACCAAGAAGAGATGTGGGGCTTGTATGCTTTTAATGACTTGAGACTATCAAACATGACATGCAGTGGTCAGTTCGTTGCACAAGAACAAATACAACCCACGTCAGCACACACGCATCTTATAGCATCACATCCAATGGCTATAAAAGATGAATGAGACCAAATTATATCTCATCTAGATGAGTTCTAGCAAAACTGTATTAATAATACTTAGTACTCCTGCGCCATGTATCATATAAGTATCATGTAGTACTTTATTTATTGCCATGTATGACACATAGTTCACGAGCGCTCTCTATATGTACCACCTTTTTTTAATTTCAAGTTTTGCTCCATGGCGCAATCCATCGATACTACTACTGTACAAAAGTGGAGTATATACATTTTTTAAAAGGCTAGAGGGCGGGGCAGTCTAGCTCGGTCGGTTTCACGAGAGGCGAGGGCCTTTGTGATTTGACGGCTCATTAATGCTGTCAAATCGAATAGTACTGCGCCGCCCGCTGCATGCCCGGCGCCTCCATTAAACCCCTCCGTTAAACCCGCATGCAAACCGAGAATCCTACTCCGGCCACACGTCCGTTCATGAGCGGGCCGGAATTAAACGCAACACCGGCCGAGCTCCTCCCGTCCGCCCTCAGTTTAAACGAGGCCAGACGCCGGCCAAGCTCCTACCGTCTGCCCTCTATTTACACGAGGCCAGACAGACAGTGGGCAAGAATCGCACCCCTCTGCCGCTCCCCCATCTCCTCCTTCACCATTTTCTCCACCCTTCCGATGGCTTCCGATGAGCCGTTCTCTGGCATATTACCCGGCTGGGTGGCCCGCTGAGCCCTCCGGATACGGGCGAGGCCGCTCGGTGCTTCACCAACCTCGCTTGGCCCAACGGAGCCAGTTGCTGCCCCAAGTAGGCGCATGGCTTAGCAACTCGCCACTCCAGTTCAGCTCGATGAGGAGTGGCGATTTGCTCCACGTCGGCACGGCGGCGAGCACGCCGGTACGGGCGCCGTCGCTGCTGCGTCGTACCGCGCCACCAGTGTCTGCGGTGGCCACGCCTCCCATGTCTATGGGTGCGCCTCCCGTGCCTGCAGCCTGTGTTGGAAAAGGCAGTGCCTAGGAGGCGCTTAGGCACGCCTAGGCGCTAGGCAATGGCCAAACGCCTCGCCTAGGGCATAAATGGAGGTCTACCCAGGGCAAGCAAGGAATTTCCTATGCAACCAAGAAATCATGTCACGTATTGCACTAATATTCCAAACGGGTTATATTCCAATGGTAGTCGGCGGTAATTAACTTATTTATATGCCCTAAACTAATATCAACAACCATATAATAATCACAAATACACTACGAGTAAAAACTTTGTTACCGCCTAGGCCGCGCCTAGGGCGCTTAGGCACTGCCTAGGCACTAGGCGAAGGCCGACCGCTTCACTTACGCCTACCGCTTTTTCCAACCTGGCCTGCAGCAGCGCCATGCAGGCAGGGACAGAAGCCAGGTGCGTGGAGAGCGACCAGTCGGTGGCCAGCTTCTCCCTGTCCGCCGCCATCATCGAGGAGAAGTAGAACACGGGAGGCCGCCGCCACTTGGGACCCATGAAGGCCACCGCCGAGGCGACGACCGCGGATTCAGGTGGTTTCTTTGCTGCTTCGTCTCTTCCGAGGACCTTCGTCGACCCCGCAAGTGTCTGACGGACATGAGGAAGACAAAGGGATCCGCGGGCGGCCATTTAGAACTAAAATAAGTCTAGATATATCCATTTCTAGGACAAGTATTTCCGGACGGAGGGAGTATTAATTATACAAGAGAGCCGGATTGGCACCTCTTAGTTCATGTAAATGTAATGAAATCCATCATGTTTATATGAAGATCCGGCTTTTTTATACGAAATCCTTCATGCTTATATGAAATCAGTCCGTGTTTGCACGAATTTCATCTGGTTGGTTAGAGTTGTAAAAATGTATGCCGCTGGCGTTTGATGTCGTCCTCCGCGGAAGGAAGCGGGAGGAAATTTGCCGGCTGCCGTTGGAGATGCTCTTTATGCTGGAAATAATAGAGTGACATCCAATCCATTTGAGTTAATTGCCTGTATGATTGTCCCTCTATAAAAAGTTAATTGCATGTACAGTGTACACGTGACTTGCAGGGTGGCTACAGCTTCGTACAGAAAGTTAAAAAGAAACAAGTCCATCCTTAATATTCTAAGTACTCTGTGGGTTCCACTGTCAGTACAGTAGCGAAAGAAGTATATATTAAATAAGTAGAGTAATATATAATATACAAATCTAAAGTTAAAAGACAGAATTCGAACTCATGTCATCGCGTTGCGAGCATCCGGCGCTAACCAGCCCAGCACATTTTTGTTGTAGACCATGCTGGAGATATATCTCCATGTCTACTCTTATATATACTCCATTCGTTCCTAAATATTTGTCTTTTTCAGATTTCAAATGGACTACCACATACGGATGTGTATGTAGACATATTTTAGAGTGTAGATTCACTCATTTTGCTACGTATGTCTTTTCAGGAAGGGGTCAGATTTGTCCTTGATTTATTTATGAGGTATCCAGATGGCACTGCACCGCCAAGAAAAGAGGGTAACATCAAAATTATGGACTACTTTTTTGAGTATGTTGGTAAGGTCCGGTCATAGTCACTTGTTGAAATCTCTAAAAAGACAAATACTCCCTCCGTCCGGAAATACTTGTCATCAAAATGGATAAAAGGAAATGTATCTAGACGTATTTTAGTTTTAGATACATCTATTTTTATCCATTTTGATGACAAGTATTTTCGGACGGAGGGAGTAGAAAACAGAGTTGGTGATGATGGTGTGCGTGCCATCCTGCAATATAGGCCGTCGGATTTATATCTAACGGATAGGAAAGAAACTATGGCAATTTTGCAAAAATATACCCACACGTCTCTCCACGTTCGCAAATAAGGCCTTCCCTCGTTCAGCCTTTTCTCTCACAAGATAAACTACTCATACAAATGCATCTTGATGTTCCGTGCAACGCACGGGCAGCTAGCTAATTTCTTTTAAAGTAGTTGCTGCGATAATTGGGTTGAAGTGATATGTTTTATGTCTGCCCCGAATGATTTCAGATTCACTAGTACTCCCTCCGTTCCAAAATAGATGACCCAACTTTATACTAAAGTTAGTACAAAGTTGAGTCATCTATTTTGGAACGGAGGGAGTAGTAACAAAGAAAAGGTTGCCTTGTTAATTAACAGAAAACAGGGTGAAAACTATCACATGAGGCCGGTAAAAACAAGGCACACTGGGTTCAGCGTCATCGTCACTACAGTTGTGCGCGCGCGAGAAGTCTACATATCGAGGGGGCTACCGAGCGAGGCACCGAGACACAATGTTTGAGAGAGAAACCAATTGACAGATTATGATCAGATCGAGTTGTCACCCTTCTGCTGTCATTGTTGGGGGGGGGGAGGGAGAGAAAGACGTATCGAGAGTGTGCGCGGTAGGCACAGAGGCACAACTAGCGAGTGTGTGTGTGTGTGTGTTTGAAAGAGGAGTCGATAGATTATTATCAAGATCGATGTGCCACCCTACTCCTTCAGTGCCGGGTAGTGTGTGTGTGTGTATGTTTGAGAGAGAATCCAGTCGATAGATTAGTATCAAGATCGAGGTGTCACCCTACTCCTTCGGTGCCGGGTAGTGTGTGTGTGTATGTTTGAGAGAGAAGCCAGTCGATAGATTAGTATCAAGATCGAGGTGTCACCCTACTCCTTCGGTGTTGGGAAGTGTGTGTGGGGGGGGGGAGGGGGCAGTGACACTCACATATCTCTACTCTTATAAAAAAACAGAGTTGGTGATGATGGTGTTCCTGCCATCCTGCAATATAGGCCATCCGATTTATATCCGACGGACATGAAGGAAAATATGGCAATTTTGCAAAAAGATACCCACACCCCTCTCCGCATTTGCAAATAAGGCATTCCCTCGTTCATCCTTTTCCCCCACAAGATAAACTTCTCATACAAATGCATCTTGATGTTCCGTGCAACGCACATGGGCATCTTGCTAGTAGGGAGAAGGAGTTTGTGTGACACATATCTAGCTATATTAAGGGATAGGTAGATAGCATATGTGTGAGAGACATTATTATACTTTGAGACATTAGTGGCTGTGGGTGGGCGGAATTAAAGGGGTGGGCGTGTTAGACATAGAGAGCGTGTGTGTTTCTGTGTGAGAGACTTGTAGGACGGGGTAGAAAGACGAATTTAACCCTGACGGAGGGAGAGAAATACACGAAGTGCGCGTGTGTGATTCCGATGCCCACAGGGAAATGAGATATGTATGCGTGTGAGAGAGATTGCACAATTCATTCACGTATCACTATCTAGCGACCGTGGACGTGCATCGCTTGAACATAAGTCAATATCTACTTCGTATCGTGGCCAAAGGTACAATATCGATTCAACGCTATAAAGATTGGACACTCACATATCACATTTTTTTCTATTTAAATAAACCTTTTTCAGTTGTGCATGCCAAAGTTACAGTGATGTTTCTTCAAACAACCAATGTAGCTATCATGCACATGCACCATTGTTACTCTTGCATTCAAATTCATTAGTCTTGGATGATTTAAGTTTCTATTTTGAAGTAATATATATGTAATATTCATATATGAATTCAACGGTTACGCAATTTATGAAATGGAGGCTATGTAATCATATGAGGTAACACTTTTAAGTAGCTAACTACAATATCCATTTCTTTTTGTGCGCCTCTACACTAACACGTCAATGCATTATGTTTAAAGTAAATAACCAATGGCACTAAATTATCTATTTACACGAGAAATACATAGGCTGAGCGTTTGATCCCTTTTTTGTGAACGCGCCACTACACCCGTACGATTGGCCGCGCCCGTGTGAACGTCCAAGTTATCGGCGCATCATCCCGAGTTATTGTCTTTTTTTCTGGGGTGGACTTCACACCAGTTATTAACTGCTGACGCGTGCCCCGTGTACACAGTCTAGCATGACCTTCCCGCTAGCACGGTCCAAAATTAGTTGAAACTGGATACGAACGATCCCGCGGGCGGCAAAATCTCCCGCCTCCTTCTAAAATTTCCGCCACCTTAGTCTTTAGCATGCGAAATCCCCCTTTTGTCCTTGGTGCACGGAGACCAACAGTTACAATACCGCCCTCATCTACATGATAGGTCGGGGCTGCTTTGGTAACTTCCGGTTCCCCCCACTACACGCCACCCCCATTTCCTCTCCCCTCCTCCCGCAAAAACGACTAACTCCACAGCACCAGAGCATCTTACATCACGCCGTCCGTACTTCATCGCCCTTTCTCCCCTCCCCTCTCGAAACCCTAGACTGCTCATCCACCGGCGTACCATAGCCCATTCACTGCCAGCGGCGTCCACCTCGCCGGATCTGCTTCTGCGGCCGCATCTACCCCTCCCACCTCCCCTAGAAACAAGTAGACTGCTCATCCACCACTGTACCACAGCCCATTCAGTGCCGGCCTTGTCCACGGCGCCGGATCTGCTTCGCCGGTACTCTCGTCAACCGCCGCGCATCTGCAGCGGCTCATTCGTACTCCCCACCGGAGACGCTTCGTCCACACCCCCGGAGCCGCCCCACCGACGCCCCCGTCGACGGCCTCTGATCCTCTTCGCCGACACCTTCCTCAACCCTACCGGAGGCGCTTCGCCGACACCTTCCTCAACCCTACCGGAGCCGCTTCGCCGACACCAGCGTCAACCCTACCGGAGTAGCTTCGCCTATACCATTCTCAACCCTACCGGGGCCGCTTTGCCAACTCACAAGTCCACGGCCTCAGATCCGCTTCCTCGCACCCTCATCCAACCTACCGGAGCAGCTTCTGACGCCCCGTCCACGGCCGCAGATCCGCATCGTCGACACCACCCTTAACCCAACCACCGGAGCAGCTTCTGACGCCCCGTCCACGGCCGCAGATCCGCATCGTCGACACCATCCTTAACCCAACCACCGGAGCAGCTTCTGACGCCCCGTCCACGGCCGCAGATCCGCGTCGTCGACACCATCCTTAACCCAACCACCGGAGCAGCTTCACCTATGCCCTCGTCCACGGCCACAGATCCGCTTCGCCCACACCGTAGTCCACCCTACCGGAGCCGCTCCACAAACACCCTACTCGACGGTTCTAGATCTCCTTACCGGACCCCGACAGCCAGCGCAGCGTCATCACCCTCGACGTTTCTAACCTGATTCCCACCGTCTGGAGAGATGCCAAGCACCCGCCACGGCCTAGGTACTTGTCACCTTTAAACCCGTCCAGCATCACCTGCCCGATGTACTTCAAATATACTAACCGGTCGCTGTTACCTGTTATGCAGCTGGCAAAAACTACAAGGACGATGTTTCTTCTGGATCTAACAGCTTGGCCAACCAAGATCCTGGACTGAGGCATTGCTATGATCTTGTAAGCGCGTCTCTCTCTCTTGTATTGTTCTGTGCCTGCCAGCGTGCTTTGCTAGGATTTTCGACCAGTAATCCCTTTGTGCAGACAATGATTTCTACTACTGGCTGCTAAATTAGATATGTAGATGTCATACATGATACTACCTCGTACCTCCGTTCCTAAATATAAGTCTTTCTAGAGATTCCACTATAGGCTACATACGGAGCAAAATGAGTGAATCTACACTCGAAAATGCATCTATATACATCTGTATGTGGTCCATACTGGAATCTCTACAAAGACATATATTTAGGAACAGGGGCAGTACATTACACAAAATCGTAGGTGGCATGTAGGAATTCCAGTGCACTACATTAGGCTCCCTTAGAGTGCCTGCCAGTCCAGCATACAGAGTCATGGCTAGTTTATGGTACGCACACAATCGTTAATTGGTGGTTTAAATATGCGCAAGGGATATGCAATGTAGTATCATGTAGAGATGTCTGAAATTAGCCGTGTCAACTTGCAGATAGGGTTACACAATGAAAAAGTACAAGATGTATGTGGCAATTTCATGGAACATCGCAAAAAAAGGAGAGGCAGCGGTGAGCCTATATAGTGTGCTATGGTACGTCACTCCTCCATTGCAATCATCGTGACATGTTATTTGTATGCCAGTTCTATTAGCCAAGTTTCTTAGGGACAGTTATTACGAGTTATCCTAAGAAAATAAGCACCTGTGAATATAAGCTCCATGTAATACGCCAACCAGTTCTTTTCATTGCGTTTTCAGCTTATCTTTGGTATGATCAGTGGAAAGTCTAGATTGCATTATATATATTTTTCATTTTGCTGCACATAAGGAAATTAATTTGACTTGAAAACATCACAAATTGAACCCAGTGCAGTAATTAATATGATAGGAAAACAGACCATCACTATTTGCTCAAAATGCAAATACAAAGATACCATCTACTTGGCACAATCTACTTTGGTCAATGTTTTCCATAGAGATCCCATTGCCTAATTTAAACGAAGAACGCATGACCCACATTTAAATGAAGAACAATTATTTGTTGAAATTCGATGGTCCAAGTGGCTGGTTATTATCATATAGCAGCACCACCTGAAAGCATCATATAGCAGCAGCAGCAGCTCATAGCAACTCATCATACAGCAGCAGAGTCTGCAATTCATCATTACCAGCAGCTACTCAAGAAATTCATCATATACAGCGAGCAGGAGAGCTATAACATTCATCATATACGCACGCCAGTAGGAAGCAGCTTGTAGCAACTCAATACCATATAGCAGCAGCAACAGCCATAGCACTCATCATACAACAGCAAACAGTTCTGCAAATATCAATATACCAGTAAGCCAGCTCATAGCAATTCATCAATAGCAGCAGCAGGAGCAGCTTGTAGCAAGTCATCATTCCTTTCCTTCAATTTTTGTGAGGTTCTACCGAAAACACCCCCCTAAGCGAAATTAGTTAAGCCAGCCCATAACTCAAAATGACTTCTTTTACATCTTTTATGGCTTATTTTGACAATATACCCTGAAAAGGCGGAATCGAACTGGCCCTTAACCTGCAATTCAATTGTGCGTGCAATGATGAATCACTCCTGCCTGCTATCTGTACATTTAGGCATCATCATACATGGCATAACCTAATACATGTGCAGTCCATTGTAGAATCTGGAATATGCAATGTTTATGTTAGTTCATACGTTGCACATGATGTTTAAATGCCCCTTAAATCTGGTCAGTCAAGTGATGGTCTTTAAGCCTCCTTCTTTGCTTCTTTTCTTGATATGTAAGGATTGCTCACACATCTGTTCAATTGCTTGTTTGCATCAGCCAGCCATACTAGGACTGTTTGCTTTGATTACTTGTTGTTCTTGACCTAACACTCTAACAGAGCTTGTCAACGATTTAAACACTAAGGGCTGCTGTAGTGGGGCCTTGTCTAACTCATATGTGAATAAAGGTTTGGCTGTACACTACAGTAGGCTCTCCAAGAGTACCTGGAGATCCAGTTCGAAGGTATGCCTACTTTTTACATAGTGCAGACATATGAAATGCTCATTTCATTGTGTGCAAGTGCAAGAGATGCAGCATGTTTCATTATGTGGTGTTGTTTTGTTATAATCTCATCCTTTTGTGTTCACGGACTGGAAAGTATGCATATTTATCTTCCAAGGAGACGAGTAACTAGTTTGTGTCACCTTGCAGAGGGGGTGCAATGAAGATAAGATTGAGGATTTCCAAGTACAAGATGTTAGGAAGGAGACTTGCAAGAGAAGTAGGAGCTGCGCTGAGCCTTTTCAACCTGCTAAGGTAAGTCACTGTATGCAACTCAACAGTTCAATTCCTTGTTTGTTTCAGGCATAGTTAATTTTCTCTTTTCAATTGCTTTATTTGTCCTCACTTAATGAGATACCCAAATAATTATGCCTGATGTTTGGTACTTGTATCACTGTTAGTTGACATAATTAAAGGCCTTACCATTTAATTACTCTGCCGAAGTGTGCCTGAAGCTTTGAAGTCTATTAACCAACTATTATTGCATGAGGCTCACAATCTAGTTTATACTATGCTAATGATTGCATAGTTTTTCCTATTGTAGTATGTTTGTATGAAACCCTCTATTGTTCATTATGCTTCCTAAGACTTTAATTGAGGTATAAAATGGCCAACTGCTTGCTTACTTATACGCAACATGCTGTCAAAATTTGTAACTTGTCTGTGTTTTTGATTGGGCCCCAACATCATGCTCCTCTGGTGAGCTAAGAGGATTTCTGTATGCAGGCTGCACAGACTATCTTTTTTATAATTTTTAAAATATCACCTGCTTATGCTTCATGATGTGTAACATTTTTGTTGTGAAAGTGACGTGTAACATTATTGTTAGTCCTGTTTTGCCATGTAGTACAAAATAGTGTCTTGTTCGCTTCACTGTTGTAACTATATTTTTGCCCTAGTCATGTGTACTTACAGAAACATTTCAGGATGAAGTGACATCAACACAAAAATCTGTGAGCAGTGCGGCATGGCTGTTACCGAATGATTATGCATTGGAATTGGAATGTGCTGATGTTCTCGAGCATCAACTAGAGGTGGCAAGACAACATGTACATGATTGTCAACGTATAATCAACAAGTTGAGACTGGACATGCAGGTATTAGATGCTGGAGTCAAAAAAATGAAACAAGACACCGAGGTAACCATGAAGGAATTGGAGATTTTGAAGACTGAAATTTGTGCTATATGAATCCGGCCAATCCTATTTTATGAAGAGATTATAGTTCAAATGAAGTTAAGTTGATGCGCGTCCATGATGTATGAGCCGTATTTGCCCAGTGTATATAATTTGCTGTTTGTGTATGCTTTATTATCACCTGTGCCGTACCATAATGCCCAGTGGGTATAATCGGCTGTAATTTCTTTATTGTATAGTGTAGGATTATTCTACCTTTCTATGCCTTGATCTCTTTGTTGTATGGATGTACATGCATGACAAAAAACGCGACCTACTGTGACAAACACGTATCATCACGGAAGTGCATTTTTTTTCTAGTGTTGAATCTTTCTGTGAAGCCATCGTCTTGAAGATCAGCTTCAGCACTGAGCAAAGTCAAACTCTTCCATGACCTCAGACAGTTTTCATGAGTGACAAAGGCATTCTTGGTGGCAAGGTTGCGAATCCGATTGACATCCACCAAGAGGCTTTGCATTTGACGCTTGAGCCAATAGTGATGCTTGTCGTGTTTCTGATGCAAGGCCACGAGAAGCTCTCGGTCATTAAGCACACGATATCGCTTCTGAGGCCTTGGAGCAATAGTGCTTTCTGTGGCTTCAGTACGTGCACGACGAGTGTTCCCGGCCAACGGATAAACACGAGAAGCAGCCTGAACACCTTCAACATGCTGAGAGAAACTTTGATGATCTACATTGTGAAGATAAATTGCTTCCTTGGCAGGCTCTGGGTAGATGGCTTCGACGGACATATCAACCACTGGCAGAAATATGAGATGATTGTGTGCAGAGGGCTGATAGTCAATAGTAGAGTGAAGCTTGATCAGTCGCGTAATCCATGGAGCATAGAATTTCAGACCAAATATGTCTGAGCCAGATGCAGCAAATTAGTGAATGAAGAAATCCTGAGCATTGGAGCTGATGCCATTGAAAATATAAAAGAACAATGTCTTCATTGCGCCATCTAGCTTTGTTGAGGAAGAATGCCCTTTGATGGGCCACAGAGTTCGCCTGATAATGTGATCGATGGTGCGGGGCAGATACTCTAGGTCTTCAACAAAGAATTCCTTAGGATAGTCAGCATCATGTGGTAGTGGCTTCATCATACTCAGCATTTGGCTCGTATTGGGCTCTGGCTTCTGAAAGATGCTTTCCAAAGCATTGCGGTGAAGCTGACAACCAGGTTCATAGAGTTCACCTGGAGTGGACAGGCCAGTAAGCTCAATGAGGTCAAGATCTTTGGCTTCATGATGGACATTGCCTGTCATCCACTCAAGGACCCATGTCTTCGGATCCCTGTTGTAACCGCGAATGTGGAGAGTGGCATAGAATGGCAGTAGAAGCTCTTCATTCCAATTCTCCTTGTCTGTAACAAACTGTAGAAGGCCTGCATCTCGGAAACAGTCAAGGGCTTCTTCTCAGCAGGGCAGGCCAGCAATGGCTTCGGAATCCAGACGCATATGAGGAAATATGCGCCCTTGATTGTATAGAACACAAGAGTAATAGATGCGCTGCTGATAACTCTAGAACCGATCAGAGCATATTCTTGGCTTGGAATATGGGTTCTTGGCTTTATCAAAGAAGGTGTTGTGTGCAATAAAGCCATTGACATTGAATGATCCTGGCACAGATGCATTACCTGGAAACCTTGGTAGCCTTGGTTTTGGCATCTGAACCTGTGGCCTGTGCTCCACATGATAATCAAACTGTGGTCCGCGAGCAGGCGGAGGAACCAGAATTGGCCATCTGATAGTGACAAGCTCGCCTTGGTAAAATGCTTGCTCAATAGTATGTGGCCTTGGTGGTGGAACAGGAGCAGTGGCATTAGCAAGGGCGTCAGGCTGCACATTTGTTGCAGGTGCATCATTGGCTTCATGCACAATGTTCATTGCAGGCGCCACATTATCTTCAACCATGACAACATCATTGGCTTCAGTAGTGTTGTTGGTGGACGCCTCAGGATTTTCAACCTTCACTTGAGTAGCTGGAGGGTCGGGCACAGACACGTTCTCCTCAATAACAACTTCTTGGTAGGTAGGGTAAGTAGCAACACGCTCTTCTTCTTGTCTTTCATCGGCTAATGCAGCCGGATTGTCTTCAGCGACATTGGCTTCGGATGTGGGAACCGTCATAGAGGGATTTTCTTCAGGGAACACTTGACGTGCCACTGAGCTGGATTGGTTTGAAGCTTCTTCTGTGATGGTTGTCATGGAGACTGATGGATTTAGACCTTTGCGAAGCCGTTGGAACACGGGCGACGCTTTTGGTGATGGTGTAGTCTCCATGAAATTGTCTTCATTCACCATTGGTCTGGTGACTTGCTCTGGTGGAGGACGGGGTGTACTTGGTGAGTCTTGACTTGGCGTTGGTTGTTGGGGGCGGTCAGCCCATGAGGCATCCTGGGAGATTGGCGTCAAAGGACGACCTATACTGATGAGCTCGTTGTTCATCAGAACAGGCGATGATACCATTGGGCGCTCAATCTGAGGAAGGACTTCATCATCTACTATATTGTCTTGGGGACCAATGTCTTCAGCTGTGATGGGGTCAACGGCTGGATCTTCTTCAGCTTTTGGAGCCTCTGTGGAAGCAGGCTCATGAACTATCAATTGACGCTCTTGATTTTCAGATGCAGGACGAGCAAAAGCAATGGGCTCGACAACAAGGGGATCTTTGGGAGCAGCCCGATCTCTCTTCTTGGCCTTTCTCTTCTTGGTGGGTGGTGCATCATCAGTGGTGTTCTTGAGTTTGCGCTTTTTGGCTTCGGCTTCAGCTGCCTTGGTTTTCTTCTGTTCTGAAGCCAATGTGGGGACCTTAGGATTCGAGCCTATCATGCTGGCAGGGAAGACAATGTGAGGTTCTTCCCGCCTTGGTGCTACAGTTTAGGCCATAGGCTTCTTCTTCTTCTTGGCAGCCAGCTTGGGGTCGATGCCAGGACGCCCAAGTGCCTTGTGCTTCTTAGCTTCATTGTAAGCTTGAACACTCTTGGCAGCTAGATTCTTCATGCGCTCTCGTGAACCTTTGGCTTCTTCGCGCTTCTTGTGAAATGCCTCCTTGAGGTCATGCAGCATCACCTTGAAGTTTTGAACAGCAGCCACGCTGAGCTTGGCCACATGCTTCTTGAACTGCTCTTTCTCATAGTCAATCTTGTTCTTCAATTCAACAATCCGCTGAGCCAGAGCCAGCTCAGGAGCAATGGCGCCTTGGAAAGAGACACTGATGCCAATCGGGAGCTGAAGATCATCAAAGCCGAGATTGGGTTTGTCAAACCACTCATCAATGAAGTTGTCCAAAATGTTTGCATCGAAGAGGGGTAGATCATTGAAGATCTCCACCTCTTGCTTGATCTTAATCAGCTGCTCAAGAGCATCATCACCGCACTCATTGTCTATTGACAGATCAATGGCTTCAGTCTCGTTCCTCAGAACGGTAGCAGGTGTCAGGGCTTGACCAGAACTTTGAACATTTTTCTTCTGATTCTTGTCTTTCTTCTTGGAGATGCGAGATAGATCTTCAGAAGTGTTACTTGGAGCAGGAGGGGCAGTTGCCAATGGCTTCACTCGAGAAGCTTTTGGTGCAGCAGTCGATTTTGAAGCCTTGGATTTCTTTTCCTTCTGTGGCTTAGGAGGAGGAGCTGGTGCATCATCTGTGTCAACATCATCACCAGAATGATCCACTTTTGCACCTTGGACGACAATGTGTGTGATGAGGCCTGCGAGGTTGTAGAAGGGGCCGATCATGTTTTCATTGGCTTCACAGGTGCTATCTTCCCGAGGAGCAGATGGACCTGGGTTGAAGTCAAGTCCGAATGCCTTCTTGTTCTTCGCAGCAGAGTCTTTCGCGAACTGGAAGTTGCTCTTGAACAAATTGTCTTCACGGCACCACAGCAGATAGGAAGGGTCAGCGTTCTCTGGCTGTGGTCCGAGAACCATGCATGGATAGAAGCCTTGCTCAATAGCTTCAGTCAGGGACCTGGGAGGAAGATTTTTGTATAGTATATCTCCCCGGGGTCGCTTGATGGCATTCTACTCGGCATATTCTTCAGTGACAAATCTGTACTTGAACCATTCCTCAGCCCAATATCTTCGAATCCACTGGATTCGATTCTTGCGTTCACCATAAGTCTCCTCTGGCTCTGTCTTGTACAGTTCGTGCAAATCTGGTGGCAAATCCTTGGAAGTATTCCCACGAAACTGTCTGTCACCCTTTCTTGTTGACTTCTCAGTAGCCATGAAGCTTAACCTGAAAGGCTTCAGTACTTGCAAAGGCTTCCGACGGCTGGTCAGACAAGAACTGGCTTTAGGAGAATTTATGTGACTCTGTAAGAATTCTGCAAATGAATGCAGACTATGAGAAACAAGGGATTCTCCCACGGACATGTACCTGTGACATCATTAGATGTGCGAGGGAAGGGGAAGAGGTCATATGCATTCTCAGAAGATTTTGAAGATAACTCAGTTTGAAGACATTGACCTCATAACGCGAAGACATTCACTTATTTGATGAGAGTTGGTTCCAGATTTGTATGAATCCAAAAATAAGTACAAGTGAGGAATCTAACTTGTAGAGAAGCATAAGTGAATAGACTAGGCATAGTATGAGATGCAGAAAGGGATAGATTCAACTTTGGATATCTAGAAACCACTTTTGGTAAAGAAGGATGAATCTATCAGATCGAAAAGACGGTAAAAAGTGAGTCTTAATTACCACACAACAAACTGCTAGACGGAGCGAAGTTGGAGGACGAGCAGTTCGATCTTCTGTTCCCTAACTTGGCGACGGAAGACACCTATGGCGGCAGCGGAGAAGATGAGGTCCGCGGCTGGTGTGAGGACGGCGTCGGAGAAGTCGCGGCAGCTAAGCGCTTCATCGCTGGTGTCGTAGAGAGCTAGCGGTGGCGCTAGGGTTTGCGGGAGGTGGCGAGGTGGAAGAAGAATTTTTGACCGAGATGTGATGGGTATTTATAAGGAAAGAGACGGGACAGCGCAATTACACAGGTGCCCCTGGCGGTTCACATCTGAAGGGCACGTGGCAAGCATGCAATAGGTTGGAAGTTGTTCCATGTTCCCATGCACGCCTGGATTGTTGGGCTGGTCGTTCCAAATTCTCCAGCTTTCAGGCAATAAGGATATAGCATTAAAAATAGATATAAATGTTTGTCAGATTGAGTTCAGCTGACAAGGTCTCAGTGAAGACAATTGACAGTTTTCAATAGAATGCATATGATTTGGACAGATAGAGTTGAGGTAGAAGCATAGATAGGTTAGGGTCCGATCACATTCACTTAGTTCAAAAGATTCAGCACGAAGTCATAGCTATAAGTGAATGCTATAGAGGACAGAACACAAATATGTATATAACTAGTATAAGGCCAAATCAACAGATGAAGATAAACTTGAATATAAGCCAGGGATGAAGATAAATCAAATATGAAGACTTTGCAAATATAACGCCTAGGGAAACACTTCAAACAAGATTTTGGTGGTGGCGTTACCCACCGTATAGGAAGTATTAGACCCAGACATGGAGCACAATTATCGTGGCACTCCGAAGTCAAATTCCGCATTAATGTATTCACACTTAGAGTGTATGTCTTCATTAATTGAAGATATACATTAGTTCGTGTGTTGCACATCTAAGTCATCAAAATGCATAAGTGTTAGGATGTGTGCACAATCACAGGACATTTGGGGATTCCAAGATATTTAGCTCACACCGCAACTTGCAAAACATTTTCTCATCCAAGGGCTTTGTGAAGATATCAGTCAATTGCTCTTCAGTCTTGACGTGAATAATATCAATATCCTCCTTCATAACATGACCTCTGAGAAAGTGATGACGAATTTCAATGTGCTTTGTCTTCGAGTGCTGAACTGGGTTGTTGGCAATCTTGATGGCACTCTCATTGTCGCAGTAGAGTGGCACATTCTTCAAGTGGATACCATAGTCCTTGAGAGTTTGCTTCATCCAGAGAAGCTGAGCACAGCAAGATCCAGCAGCAATGTATTCGGATTCAGCAATGGAGAGAGATACACAGTTCTGCTTCTTTGAAGACCAACAGACAAGAGATCGTCCCAGAAAGTGACATGTGCCTGATGTGGACTTGTGATCAACCTTGTCACCAGCATAATCAGCATCTAAGAATCCAACTAGATCAAACTTGAGCCCTTTGGATACCATAATCCTAGTGTTGGGTGTAAGCCAAATATCGAAGAATTCACTTCATAGCTAAGTGATGCGACTCCTTTGGTGCCGCTTGGAATCGAGCACACATGCAAACACTAAGCATTATATCTGGCCTAGATGCACATAAATAAAGCAAAGAACCAATCATGGAGTGGTATACCTTTTGATCGAACTCTTTACCATTGGCGTCGGGACCCAGATGACTTTTGGTTGGCATTGGCGTCATATATCCTTTGTAGTCTTGCATTCCAAACTTCTTCAGGCAATCTTTGAGGTATTTTTCTTCAGATATGAAGATGTCGTTTCATTGCTGACGGATTAGGAGACCCAGAAAGAACTTCAGCTCGCCCATCATGGACATCTGATACTACTCTTGCATCATGTGACCAAACTCATCACTGTATTTCTTGTTGGTGCAGCCGAAGATAATGTCATCCACATAGATTTGGCACACAAATAGTTCACCATCGTATGTCTTCGTGAAGAGTGTAGGATCTAGTGAACCAGGTTTGAAGCCTTTGCTCTTCAGGAAGTCTTTGAGCCTGTCATACCAAGCACGAGGGGCTTGTTTGAGGCCATACAGTGCCTTGTTGAGCTTGTACACCATATTAGGATGTTTTGGATCTTCAAAGCCAGGAGGTTCTGCGACATATACTTCTTCTTCTATCTTTCCATTAAGAAAAGCACTCTTCATATCCATTTGATGCAGAAGGATGTTATGCTGATTTGCATAGGCTAGCAGTATGCGAATGGCTTCAAGCCTTGTCACCGGAGCAAATGTTTCATCGAAGTCAATTCCTTCCACTTGAGTGTAACCTTGTGCAACGAGATGAGCCTTGTTTCTGATGACTTGTCCATGCTCATCTTGCTTGTTGTGATATATCCATTTGGTGCCAATGATATTGTGCTTCCGAGGATCAGGACGATTGACCAATTCCTACACATTATTCAGCTCGAACTGTTGAAGCTCTTCTTGCATAGCTTGAATCCATTCAGGTTCCATGAAGGCTTCATCGACTTTCTTGGGTTCAGAGATTGAGACGAATGCAAAATGCCCACAGAAATTGGTTAGATGTGTTGCTCTTTGAGTAGCTCTTGAACGAGTGAGTGGACCAGGTGCATTCAAGCTATCAATTATCTTCTCAATCTGAACTTCATTTGCAACACGAGGATGAACAGGACGAAGATTTTGCTCTTGCTGATTAATGTCATCATTTGTGGGATTGTCTTCAGGCTGAGCATTGTCTTCAGGTTGATTAGGTGCAGAAATGATAAGCTCTTCTTTAGTCTGATTCTCAGTTGGTATGATTTCTCCAATTCCCATCTGCTTGATTGATTCACTTGGAGGTACTTCATCTAGCACATTTGGCAGGTGCTCTCTTTGCGAGCCGTTAGTCTCATCGAACTGCACATCCATAGCTTCAACCACTTTATAGTGAAAGAGGTTGAAGACTCTGTAGGAGTGCGAATCCTTTTCGTAACCAAGAATAAAACCTTCATGTGCTTTCGGTGCAAATTTTGAAGTGTGATGTGGGTCCTTGATCCAGCACTTAGCACCAAATAGTCTGAAGTAGCTTACATTTGGTTTCTTACCAGTTAGGAGCTCATAGGATGTTTTCTTCAGAAGCTTGTGAAGATAAACACGATTGATGACGTGGCATGCAGTGTCAATGGCTTCAGGCCAGAACTTCCATGGAGTCTTGTACTCATCAAGCATTGTTCGGGCCATCTCAATAAGAGTTCAGTTCTTGCGCTTTGCGATGCCATTCTGCTGAGGTGTGTAAGGAGCAGAAAAATCATGTGTGATACCCAAAGTATCCAGACAGAGGTCGAGGCCGGTGTTCTTGAACTGATGTGTGCCGTTGTCGCTTCTGATGTGCTTGATCTTGATGCCATAGTTCGTCATGGCACGATTGGCAAAGCGTCTGAAGACATCCTGCACTTTAGTCTTGTAGAGGATTATATGCACCCAAGTATATCTAGAGTAATCATCAACAATGACAAAACCATAGAGGCAAGCAGTAGCATTGAGAGTAGAGTAGTGAGTAGGGCCAAATAAGTCCATGTGTAGCATCTCGAAGGGTTGAGATGTAGTCATGATTGTCTTCGAGGGATGCTTGGCCCTAGTCATATCTTTCCAGCTTCGCAGGCACCACACAGATGATCCTTCTTGAACTTGAGGCCTTCGATGCCCACGACATGCTTCTTCTTCGCGAGAGTGTGCAAGTTGCTCATGCCAGCATGCCCTAGCCTTCGATGCCAAAGCCAGCACTCTAAAGCTTTTGCTAGAAGACATACTGTCGGTGTCAAAACCAGCAGATCTCGGGTAGGGGGTCCCAAGCTGTGCGTCTTAGGATTGATGGTAACATGAACATGGGATTTTACCCAGCTTCGGGCTCTCTTAATTAGATAATACCCTACATGCTGCTTGATTGACTTTAATGAGTATAGGGGTTACAAGAGTTAATCTACCCCGAGATCATATGTTGTGGTCTAAACCCTAGAGGAATGATGAGTAATGTCATAATAATCTATCGACTAGCCTGGCCTCGGTTTATATAATGTACCAGAGGCCTAGGATAACAAGAGTCCTAGCCGAATACACCGGTGGGGGAGGAGTCCTTGTCTTGATCACCAAGTCTTGTGGAATCTTCCTTGTATGCGGCAGCTGTTCGAACTGGCCCATGAGTATATGGCCATAGGGGTCCTCGGCCCAATCCAACTGATCGGGAGACGACATGGTGAGTACCCCCTGGTCCAGGACACTGTTAGTAGCCCCCTGAACCGGTCTTCAAGTTGGGGATGCTCCTTGATTCTTCCGAACTGTTCTTCATCTTTGGTCGTCGGTCTTGAAAACTGGTTCAACAAATCTCCTTATCTTCGATCATGAGGATTGCCAAAGTGCATCCGAAGAGTTTACACGTCGGGTATCCGAGGAGCCCCTTTAAGTTTAAGACCTTTATCAATGCCTTGTTATTTTTATGCCACACCTCGGGTTTGAAGTTGTTACCGGGTGGTAGTGTCCTCTTGTGTCCGAGCTCCAACGTCGAACTGCGTTTGAGGTGTCTTTTGCAGCCGAGCACCAAGGCCGGACTGCTTCCGAGCTCCAACGCTGGAATGTATTCGAGCTCCAATGCCGGACTGTGTCCAAGCTGCAACGCCGGAATGTATCCGAGCTCCAACGCCGGATTATATCCGAGGTATCATAGATAAAAAGGTCTGAAGGAGTTTTAGCCGAGCTTAATGTTGGAAATGCCCGCTATGGAGCCAGCCACTGGCGCCCGAGCTTTATGCCGGACTACTTCCAAGGTGGTGCACCACCTTGGCCATGGGCTAATTTTTATGAATTTAATTCCGAATTGTGCAATGTAATCTCTAACTAGATGTATGGCCAGTAGTCCTCAAGGTGCATGTTGGCCTAATATCCGAGATGCACCTGAAGGAAAAAATCAAACCGCTGACCCTAGTAGCCCCCGTGACTCAGGTCGATTCATAAAATCAGCATGAGGATCAAATCCCAGCTCGATAGCATGCTTAGGAATAGAAACACGGTGTGCAAAGTCCTCGAGACTCAGGTTGGGTGCAGCCGACCAACCTGAGGATAATAATCTCCTCAAAAATTATATTGCACTTTAAATTTTCTACATTGGTTGTCAATGCAGTAGCCCCCGAGACACTGATCAGGGGATCGATGTACCACTTTAATATTTGTAAATAATAAGCACGAAGCCCAGTAGCCCCCGAGCCTTAATGTGGGCACGGGTGGCCAAATTAAGGATCGATGTCCAAAGTAAAATAACAAATTATGTGTAATGATTCTATGTATCCAAGTACTTTACATCATCAATGCTCGGATCCGCATTGTACAAAACTTTGTTGACCGGCCATCGGGTTCAACCTCCTCGGCCAGTAGCCGGGGAGTGTTTGTCCCACTTTATAAAGCCTTTATGAGGGCAAAGATTTACGACAAACAAGGCGATCCAGCCATGCGGTTTTATAAACAAAGGTACGCAGAGAGACATGTTATATTATTGTTTAACATAAGAAACATCGCCCAAAGAAAATAGTCCCACTATCGGTTCCTTTCTTTGGGTTGTCATGCTAAGCATGATCATGAAACCTCAGCTCCGATCAATGTGGGAGGAAAATACTGAGGATTTAGTTCGGGGAAAGCTTCCAAACTCTATGGTCTAGATGAACCCAAATTTTCACTTCCGTTGCGACAGTTTATAATCTGAAAGTGGCCCATCATTGGCTTCTACCCCCTTGTAGATGCTACGCAGGGTGTTTCCGAAATAACAAAACAACCCTTAGCCGACGTCTCGGTTCCCGAAGGAGGTTGTGTTGGTGGAAACGAAGCAATCAGATATGCGGGCTTTATAACTTTCACTTAGTCATAGTAGCTTAAAGTTGGGAGGCCAGCAAGTAGCCCCTCGCTTAGTGTTCGGCGACAGCCGGGGTCAAGCCGTAAACACTTCAGCTAATGTTATGAACGGCCCGTCATTTAACATAGTCATCGGACTGCTGACCAGTTTACGCTTACTGTGGCAGTCAGTTTTCGGCTTCATCTACTGTGGTGCTTAACCATGCGATCTGGAAGCACAATCGCAGTGGTTCTCCCTTTGCACACCTAGCCGAACGAAGCGGAACATAGGAGGCAAGCACAAGAGCTGGGCAACCCAACTATTGACCGAAGACACAATTCGAGACTGATGCATATATAGCAATATCCGAGAATTTTTGCCGAATCCCTAAAGGTGTTCGACATTGCACTGCGAGACTTATGCGGAAAACACACAAATAGTTTAAAAGTGCCATAAACTTGGAAAACCAAAAAACGCCAGTAAAAACATGACATCCGAACAAGATCAAGTGTTCGGTGCGAATCCAAAAATTGGTCTTAGAAAAAAAATTGTGCTTCTGTCGTGCTTTAACATGACACATCCTATCTCAAGACTTCAAGTGGGTTAGCCTATGGCTTCAACCTCCTATCCCGAAGGTGGAGTACTTAGGCTCCCCGGCTATGGACCACACACTCTCGTCGAAAAAAGGAGTGATAGAAAAAAGACTTTGCAGCGACTAGAAAGAAGAACACTTATTATAAAACAGCTCACATAAATTTAAGAGCCCCCGAGTGACTTAGGTAAAAGAATTTTATGTTATAATGATTGCGCATGCCAAAGTACTTATATCATATATGTGTTCACCCGAACTTTGAACGCGTCTTAACCGACCGTCGGCTTCTCCCTCTTCGGTCAAGGACCGAAGAGTGTTATGTACTCCACCTGTCAAGAATATCGACGGTGTTTCTGATAACCAGGCAATCAGGCCATAAGGCTATAGCAGACAAAGCACGCTCAGGGGACTTATGCTATACTACTAACGAAGTGTAAGAAGCATCTTCGAAGAAATTAGTACCCCCACCAATACCTTTCTTCGGTTGTAAATAATAAGCATGAAGCCCAGTAGCCCCGAGCCTTAATGTGGGCACAGGTGGCCAAATTAAGGATCGATGTGCAAAGTAAAATCACAAATTATGTGTAGTGATTCTATGTATCCAAGTACTTTACATCATCAATTCTTAGATCCGCATTGTACAAAACTTTGTTGACCGGCCATCGTGTTCAACCTCCTCGGCCAGTAGCCGGGGAGTGTTTGTCCCACTTTATAAAGCCTTTATGAGGGCAAAGATTTATGACAAACAAGGCGATCCAGCCATGCGGTTTTATAAACAAAGGTACGCAGAGAGACATGTTATATTATTGTTTAACATAAGAAACATCGTCCAAAGAAAATAGTCCCGCTATCGGTTCCTTTCTTTGGGTTGTCATGCTAAGCATGATCATGAAACCTCAGCTCCGATCAATGTGGGAGTAAAATACTGAGGATTTAGTTCGGGGAAAGCTTCCAAACTCTGTGCTCTAGATGAACCCAAATTTTCACTTCCGTTGCGACCGTTTATAATCTGAAAGTGGCCCATCATCGGCTTCTACCCCCTTGTAGATGCTACGCAGGGTGTTTCCGAAATAACAAAACAACCCTTAGCCGACGTCTCGGTTCTCGAAGGCGGTTGTGTTGGTGGAAACGAGGCAATCAGATATGCGGGCTATATAACTTTCACTTAGTCATAGGAGCTTAAAGTTGGGAGGCCAGCAAGTAGCCCCCCGCTTAGTGTTTGGCGACAGCCGGGGTCAAGCCGTAAACACTTTGGCCAATGTTATGAACGGCCCGTCATTTAACATAGTCATCGGACTGCTGACCATTTTACGCTTATTGTGGCAGTCAGTTTTCGGCTTTCTCTACTATGGTGCTTAGCCATGCGATCTGGAAGCACAATCGCAGTGGTCCTCCCTTTGCACACCTAGCCGAACAAAGCGGAACATAGGAGGCAAGCACAAGAGCCGGGCAACCCAACTATTGACCGAAGACACAATTCGAAACTGATGCATATATAGCAATATCCAAGAATTTTTGCCGAATCTCTAAAGGTGTTCGACATTGCACTGCGAGACTTATGCGGAAAACACACAAATAGTTTAAAAGTGCCATAAACTTCAAAAACCAAAAAACGCCAGTAAAAACATGACGTCCGAACAAGATCAAGTGTTCGGTGCCAATCCAAAAATTGGTCTTAGAAAAAAACATTATGCTTCTGTTGTGCTTTAACATGACACATCCTATCTCAAGACTTCAAGTGGGTCAGCCTATGGCTTCAACCTCCTATCCCGAAGGCGGAGTACTTAGGCTCCCCGGCTATTGACCACACACTCTCGTAGAAAAAAGGAGTGATAGAAAAAAGACTTTGCAGCGACTAGAAAGAAGAACACTTGTTATAAAACAGCTCACATAAATTTAAGATCCCCCGAGTGACTTAGGTAAAAGAATTTTATGTTATAATAATTGTGCATACCGAAGTACTTATATCATATCTGTGTTCACCCGAACTTTGAACGCGTCTTAACCGACCGTCGTCTTCTCCCTCTTCGGTCAAGGACCAAAGAGTGTTATGTACTCCACCTGTCGAGAATATCGATGGTGTTTCTGATAACCAGGCAATCAGGTCGTAAGGCTGTAACAGACAAAGCGCGCTCAGGGGACTTATGCTATATTACTAACGAAGTGTAAGAAGCATCTTCGAAGAAAATAGTACCCCCCACCAATACCTTTCTTCGGTTGTAAATAATAAGCACGAAGTCCAGTAGCCCCCGAGCCTTAATGTGGGCACAGGTGGCCAAATTAAGGATCGATGTCCAAAGTAAAATCACAGATTATGTGTAGTGATTCTATGTATCCAAGTACTTTACATCATCAATGCTCGGATCCGCATTGTACAAAACTTTGTTGACCGGCCATCGTGTTCAACCTCCTCAGCCAGTAGCCGGGGAGTGTTTGTCCCACTTTATAAAGCCTTTATGAGGGCAAAGATTTACGACAAACAAGGCGATCCAGCCATGCGGTTTTATAAACAAAGGTACGCAGAGAGACATGTTATATTATTGTTTAACATAAGAAACATAGTCCAAAGAAAATAGTCCCGCTATCGGTTCCTTTCTTTGGGTTGTCATGCTAAGCATGATCATGAAACCTCAGCTCCGATCAATGTGGGAGGAAAATACTGAGGATTTAGTTCGGGGAAAGCTTCCAAACTCTGTGGTCTAGATGAACCCAAATTTTCACTTCCGTTGCGACCGTTTATAATCTGAAAGTGGCCCATCGTTGGCTTCTACCCCCTTATAGATGCTACGCAGGGTGCTTCCGAAATAACAAAACAACCCTTAGCCAACATCTCGGTTCCCGAAGGCGGTTGTGTTGGTGGAAACGAGGCAATCAGATATGCGGGCTTTATAACTTTCACTTAGTCATGGAGCTTAAAGTTGGGAGGCCAGCAAGTAGCCCCCCGCTTAGTGTTCAGCGACAGCTGGGGTCAAGCCGTAAACACTTCGGCCAATGTTATGAACGGCCCGTCATTTAACATAGTCATCGTACTGCTAACCAGTTTACGCTTATTGTGCCAGTCAGTTTTTGGCTTTCTCTACTGCGGTGCTTAACCATGCGATCTGGAAGCACAATCGCAGTGGTTCTCCCTTTGCACACCTAGCCGAACAAAGCGGAACATAGGAGGCAAGCACAAGAGCCGGGCAACCCAACTATTGATCGAAGACATAATTCGAAACTGATGCATATATAGCAATATCCGAGAATTTCTGCCGAATCTCTAAAGGTGTTCGACATTGCACTGCGAGACTTATGCGGAAAACACACAAATAGTTTAAAAGTGCCATAAACTTGGAAAACCAAAAAACGCCAGTAAAAACATGACGTCCGAACAAGATCAAGTGTTCGGTGCCAGTCCAAAAATTGGTCTTAGAAAAAAATTGTGCTTCTGTCGTGCTTTAACATGACACATCCTATCTCAAGACTTCAAGTGGGTCAGCCTATGGCTTCAACCTCCTATCCCGAAGGCGGAGTACTTAGGCTCCCCGGCTATTGACCACACACTCTCGTCGAAAAAAGGAGTGATAGAAAAAGGACTTTGCAGCGACTAGAAAGAAGAACACTTATTATAAAACATCTCACATAAATTTAAGATCCCCAAGTGACTTGGGTAAAAGATTTTTATGTTATAATGATTGTGCGTACCGAAGTACTTATATCATATCTTTGTTCACCCGAACTTTGAACGTGTCTTAACCGACCGTCGGCTTCTCCCTCTTCGGTCAAGGACCGAAGAGTGTAATGTACTCCACCTGTCGAGAATATTGATGGTGTTTCCGGTAACCAGGTAATCAGGCCATAAGGCTGTAGCAGACAAAGCACGCTCAGGGGACTTATGCTATATTACTAATGAAGTGTAAGAAGCATCTTCGAAGAAAATAGTACCCCCACCGATACCTTTCTTCGGTTGCTCATTATTATTATGAGAGTTGTGCAATAGATTTTTTGTATTCATGAGTTCTGTTGTGTGCCGACCATTGTTGAAAACAGTAAGAGAGCTAGCTTTCGGCTTCACCCAGTCTGAGTTCCGGCTCGGATGAACCGATCGTGACAATCGCAGAGGTGCTCCCTTTACTCCCTAGCCGAACAATCGGGAATGTAGGGGTAAGCACATGAGCCAGGCAACCTAACTTGCAAGTCGCTTAAGTCAACATGGTGCATATTATGGCGTAATACACGAACAAGGAACGAAGCTGTACAAGTATAATCATATGCAAGAGGAAAAGCTCCATCAAGGGAGCCTCCAAATAAACGGGGTATTTGAATATATGTGTCACAAACAAAGTTTTGACAAGGAACTTTGTCACAAAAAACTTTGTGCCAAAAAGTATAATGCTTGTTTCAACCGAACAAAATTTAAAACTGAAAGTTTTTGAGCATGAAAGCAACTTAGCTGGTTAATGTGCTCAGTGTTGATGATGTGATTCAGGCTTGCGGCGGGACGTAGACGCCCATTGATCTGCGACAGATCCGACAAGGTTCGCAGTCCTCGGCATGGCCGAGGTCATAGCCCCAGGCCCGAGGTGTCCGAGCAAGGAGTTCGGCACTTCAAAGTAGTGACTGCGTAACGTAGTCAAAAATCGATTACCTGCACACATAAAACAGTGCGGTCCAGGAAATAATAATATATGTATATATAATCCTTGCTTAATTGCTTTATGCAAAAAATAATTTATTTAAAGAGATGTGGCCTGGCGCTGGAGCTAATGTCGATGCAGGGCGTCAGCGCGACGCAGTGAAGGCGTGACAAAAGCCTGAATTTGCACGGCGGTCCGGGCTCCAGATACGGCGTTTGCCGAACTATGTACGGAAACTGACCGAACCACCACGCGACCATTTTTAATGTGGCCGCCATTTGATAGACCTGTGTACAGATGATGGAACAAACCAGAGTAATAGTACTTTAAGAAAAATAAGCCCAACAAGCAAAAATTGTTAGGATTAATAGCACCTAGTTTATTTGTTGTAGTAGTTCGAAGAAAAGCGACTCCCAAAATTGGGAATCGATCCGCACACCCATTGCCTGATGGGTGATAAAGCGACAGCATGGCAATGCTGGCAAAGGTTGGCTTGCCGAGGCAAAGCCCCCGGTCCAGCTAACATGACGAAGCTAGTCGGCTGGGGACGCCGAAGTCACCGGAGTATGTTGATGAAGAAATAGCCAAGTCCCCGGTCTAGCCGAGGTGACAAAGCAGGTCAGTGAGGAGTTGTTGCAGCTGCCATGTCAGCCGAGGTGTTGAAGTAGTTCGGCGTGACGAACATTGGCTCGAAGAGGCAACAATGCGACCATGCCGACCCTGGTCGTAACTTGTGACGTGGTCAATGTTGGCTTGACGAAATGACCGTGCGGCGGATGCCGGTGTGCCCGCTCCATGTAATCCGTGTAGCGGCGATGTTGGTGAAGATTTATCCTTCGCGATGCCGAACTATTGTTCGGCTAGCCGAGATGATGATCCGAAGAAGTTGAGCTCGGCTTAACAAAGCGACGACGTGTCTAGCGCAGGCCGGCCGCCGTGGAGTGATGTTGTCGGGCCGGTTTGACACCGGCGCGATGGTGAAGATCGTATTGTAAAAATACTTTTAATATTAATGAGATGTGTTTGAATAAAACACAATACCCTATAAAAATACTTCCTTCAAAAGGGATGTCTGAAATCCCGTTCATAAGAAGATGAACTCGGGTCGGGTTCGTTCTCACGCAGAAAACAGATCCGAAAAACGATGCACTAATCCGAAGGTTCCCGGAGTTTGGACGGTCGGATCGAGCTGAATTTTTGACAGGTGGTAGATATAGGAATGCCGCAGCCGATCAAAGGTTGGATCTTCCAAAGGACGTCCGAGCTAGATGCTGGACACCACGCTCCAAACTCGTCCGTATTCTCGTCCAGATTCAATAGGGCTCCGGTATATCGGAGATTGCCGGAGATTCCTCCATCGGAACTCGACGAAATTTTTGCAGGGTTGTTGTAGACTTAATTCCGCATAATTCCACCGAAGCAATCATTTAGGAGACAATCGAGGAGGCGGTGGCGGCATATACGAGTTTGCTGTCCACAAAAACAGCACGGTCGCCCGAGGGCAATGTTGACGTTGAGCCCCCAAGCTCCATGGATGACTCCTCCATGATATTGATAGAGATCGGAGTTGATGTTGATGAAGGCCCTCATCCGAACATGACGATCGGAGGTAGGGCGCAGTCCTCGGTCAAGCCAAGGTGACCAGTCGAGCTGGTGACGAAGAAACCAACGTTGCAGTTGACCTGCAGTCGAGCAATTGATCCTTTTGCCGACCACACAGCGGAACTCTCAATGAAAGCACCAATGTCGGTGTCAAAACCGGCGGATCTCGGATAGGGGGTCCCAAGCTGTGCGTCTTAGGATCGATGGTAACATGAACACGGGATTTTACCCAGCTTCGGGCTCTCTTGATGAGATAATAACCTACATGCTGCTTGATTGACTTTAATGAGTATAGGGGTTACAAGAGTTAATCTACCCCGAGATCATATGTTGTGGTCTAAACCCTAGAGGTATGATGAGTAATGTCATAATAATCTATCGAATAGCCTGGCCTCGGTTTATGTAATGTACCAGAGGCCTAGGTTAACAAGAGTCCTAGCCGAATACACCGGTGGGGGAGGAGTCCTTGTCTTGGTCACCAAGTCTTGTGGAATCTTCCTTGTATGCGGCAGCTGTCCGAACTGGCCCATGAGTATACGGCCATGGGGGTCCTCCGCCCAATCCAACTGATCGGGAGACGACATGGTGAGTACCCCCTGGTCCAGGACACCGTCACATACAGCCATCTGTGGTCCTGCTGAGAAATCTACCATATACATATCATCTTTCCGATACCCTTCAAAGACTAGAGACTTGTCAGATTCCATTAGCACAAGGCATCGATATTTTCCAAATAGCACGATCATATTTAGGTCACAAAGAATTGAGACAGACATTAAGTTGAAACCAAGGGATTCAACAAGCATCACTTTGTCCATGTGCTGATCCCTTAATATTGCAACTCTACCTAGACCCAATACCTTGCTTTTACCAGTGTCGGCAAATGTGATGTGACTCTTGTCTGATGGACGTAGCGTTGAATCCATCAGAAGACTTCGATCGCCAGTCATGTGGTTAGTGCATCCACTGTCCATAATACATTCTGAAGCACGAGGTGTCATAGCCTACATTGCAGTTTGGGGGGATAGGCTTCACCAAGCGAGTTGTGAAGCATAAACATTTGACAAACAAGTGGAACATGGAAATTCAGATCTTGGTTAGGATAGATAGGATGAGTGTCAAGGAATCCCGGAATGGAATACATAGTAAGACCATTTGGGAATTTTATCTTGCGCCCCACAAGATGTTTAAGGTCCCCAGCATTAGTTTTGGATGCCTTTGATTTCCGGCTGGAGACCTTTCCCTGCAAAAGAGAGTTAAGTTTTCTTAACCATCCACATTTTCAGGGGTGGCTTAGAACTGATACGTCCATTTATATCAATATTTATTGCATTATGGGATGTTATTATACATTATATATCAATACTTATGACTATTCTCTCTTATTTTATAAGGTTTATCATGAAGAGGGGGAATGCCGACAACTGGAATTCTGGCTGGAAAAGGAGCAAACATTGGAAACCTATTCTGCACTGCTCCAAAACTCCTGAAACTCCAGGAAACTTATTTTTGGAATTAATAAGAATTATTGAGCGGAAGAAACACCTCAGGGGGCCCACACCCTGGCCAGGAGGGGGGCACGCCCACCCCTACTGGGCGCATCCCCTGTCTCCTGGGCCCCCTGGTGGCCCTCCGGTGTCCATGTTATGCTATATGAAGACTTTTACCCTAGAAAAAATCGAGGGCAAGCTTATGGGACGAAACTCCGCCGCCACGAGACGGAACCTTGGCGGAACCAGTCTAGAGCTCCAGCAGAGCTGTTATGCCGGGGACACTTCCCTCCGGGAGGGGGCAAACATCACCATCGTCATCACCCACGATCCTCCCATCGGGAGAGGGTCAATCTCCATCAACATCTTCACTAGCACCATCTCCTCTCAAAACCCTAGTTCATCTCTTGTATCCGATCTTGTATCCAAACCACAAATTGGTACCTGTGGGTTGCTAGTAGTGTTGATTACTCCTTATAGTTGATGCTAATTGGTTTACTTGGTGGAAGATCATATGTTCAGATCCTTAATGCATATTATTACTCCTCTGATTATGAACATGAATATGCTTTGTGAGTAGTTACGTTTGTTCCTGAGGACATGGGTGAAGTCTTGCTATTAGTAGTCATGTGAATTTGGTATTCGTTCGATATTTTGATGAGATGTATGTTGTCTTTCCTCTAGTGGTGTTAGGTGAACGTCGACTACATGACACTTCACCATTATTTGGTCCTAGAGGAAGGCATTTGGAAGTAATAAGTAGATGATGGGTTGCTAGAGTGACAGAAGCTTAAACCCTAGTTTATGCATTGCTTCGTTAGGGGCTGATTTGGATCCATATGTTTAATGCTGTGGTTAGGTTTACCTTACTACTTCTTTTGTAGTTGCGGATGCTTGCAATAGGGGTTAATCATAAGTGGGATGCTTGTCCAAGTAAGGTCAGTACCCAAGCACCGGTCCACCCACATATCAAATTATCAAAGTACCGAACGCGAATCATATGAGCGTGATCAAAACTAGCTTGACGATAATTCCCATGTGTCCTCGGGAGCTCTTTTCTCATTATAAGAAATTGTCCAGGCTTATCCTTTGCTACAAAAAGGATTGGGCCACCTTGCTGCACTTTATTTACTTATTTACTTGTTACTCGCTACAATTTATCTTATCACAAAACTATCTGTTACCTACAATTTCAGTGCTTATCATTTCCTTCTGCTCCTCGTTGGGTTCGACACTCTTACTTATAGAAAGGACTACGATAGATCACCTACACTTGTGGGTCATCAAGACTCTTTTCTGGCGCTGTTGTCGGGGAGTGTAGCACTTTTGGTGAGTGGAACTTGGTAAGGAAACATTTATATAGTGTGCTGAAATTTTCTGTTACTTGTCAGTATGGAAACTAATCCTTTGAGGGGCTTGTTCGGGGTATCTTCGCCCCGACCGGTAGAGAAAAGAGTTGCTCCTCAACCTACTGAACCTACAGAAAATGTTTACTTTGAAATTCCTTCGGGTATGATAGAGAAACTGCTAGCTAATCCATTTGTAGGAGATGGAACATTGCATCCCGATTTACACCTTATCTTTGTGGATGAAGTTTGTGGATTATTTAAGCTTGCAGGTATTCCCGATGATGTTGTCAAAAGGAAGGTCTTCCCTTTATCTTTGAAGGGAGATGCATTGACATGATATAGGCTATGTGATGATATGGGATCTTGGAATTATAAACGATTGAAGTTGGAATTTCACCAGAAGTTCTATCCTATGCATCTTGTTCATCGTGATCGTAATTACATATATAATTTCTGGCCTCGCGAAGGAGAAAGCATCGCTCAAGCTTGGGGGAGGCTTAAGTCAATGTTATATTCATGCCCCAATCATGAGTTCTCCAGAGAAATGATTATTCAAAATTTTTATGCTCGTCTTTCTCTCAATGACCGCAACATGCTCGATACTTCCTGTGCTGGTTCTTATATGCTGAAGACTATTGAATTCAAATAGGACTTATTGGAAAGAATTAAACACAACTCTGAAGATTGGGGTTCCGACGATGGTAAGGAGTAAGGTATGACACCTAAGTTTGATTGTGTTAAATCTTTTATGGATATCGATGCTTTTCGTGGATTTAGCGCTAAATATGGACTTGACTCCGGGATAGTAGCCTCTTTCTGTGAATCTTTTGCTACTCATGTTGATCTCCCTAAGGAGAAGTGGTTTAAATATAATCCTCCCATTGAAGTAAAAGTAGTTGCACCTATTACAGTTGAAGAAAAGACTGTCACTTATAGTGATCCTATTGTTCCTACTACTTATGTTGAGAAACCTCCTTTTCCTGTTAGGATAAAGGATCATGCTAAAACTTCGACTGTTGTTCATAAGAGTAATACTAGGACTTATACACCTCCTGAGCAAATCAAAGTTGAACCTAGTATTGCTAGGGTTAAAGATCTCTTCGATGATGATTTAGATGGGCATGTTATTTACTTCTGTGAACAGGCTGCTATATTGCTAGACCAGATGCTAAGATACATAGACCTGTTGTAGGCATGCCTATTATTTCTGTTAAATAGGAGATCATTGTTATCATGGCTTGTGTGATATAGGTGCTAGTGCTAGTGCAATACCCTATGATTTATATAAAGAAATTATGCATGACATTGCACCCGTTGAATTGGAAGGTATTGATGTTACTATCAAGCTTGCTAATAGAGATACTATTTCACCAGTTATGATTGTTAGAGACGTTGAAGTCTTCTGTGGGAAGGTTAAATACCCTGCTGATTTTCTTGTTCTTAGTTCCCCACAAGATGACATTTGTCCCATTATTTTTGGTAGACCCTTTTTGAATACAGTTAATGCTAAGATTGATTGTGAAAAGGATACTGTTACAATTGGCTTAGAGGGTATGTCTCATGAGTTTAATTTTGCTAAGTTTCGTAGACAACCTCATGATAGACAATCATCTAGTAAGGATGAGATTATTGGTCTTGCTTCTATTGCCGTGCCTCCTACTGATCCGCTAGAACAATATTTGCTAGACCATGAAAATGATATGTTTATGAAAGAAAGAAGGGAAATAGATGAAGTGTTCCTTAAAAAGGAACCTATTCTGAAACATAACCTTCCCGTTGAAATTCTAGGGGATCCTCCTCCACCCAAGGGTGATCCCATGTTTGAGCTTAAACCATTACCTGATAATCTTAAATATGCTTATCTTGATGAAAAGAAAATATATCCTGTTATTATTAGTGCTAAGCTTTCAGAGCAGGAAGAGGAAAGATTATTGAAAACTCTGAAGAAGCACCATGCTGCTATCGGATATACTCTGGATGATCTTAAGGGCATTAGTCCCACGTTATGCCAACACAAAATTAATTGGGAGTAAGGTGCCAAACCAGTTAGAGATCCTCAACAACGACTGAATCCCAAGATGAAAGAAGTGGTAAGAAAGGAGATACTAAAGCTCCTTAAGGCAGGTATAATTTATCCCGTTGCTGATAGTGATTGGGTAAGCCCTGTCCATTGTGTTCCTAAAAAGGGAGGTATTACAGTCGTTCCTAATGATAAAGATGAATTGATCCCGGAAAGAATTATTACAGGTTATAGGATGGTAATTGATTTCCATAAACTAAATAAAGCTACTAAGAAAGATGATTACCCTTTACCTTTTATTGATCAAATGCTAGAAAGACTATCCAAACACACACATTCCTGCTTTCTAGATGGTTATTCTGGTTTCTCTCAAATACCTGTGTCAGCGAAGGACCAATCAAAAACTACTTTTACTTGCCCTTTCGGTACTTTTGCTTATGGACGTATGCCTTTTGGTTTATGTAATGCACCTGCTACCTTTCAAAGATGTATGACGACTATATTCTCTGACTTTTGTGAAAAGATTTGTGAGGTATTCATGGATGATTTCTCCGTTTATGGATCCTCCTTTGGTAATTGCTTGAGCAACCTTGATCGAGTTTTGCACAGATGCGAAGACACTAGTCTCATCTTGAATTGGGAAAAGTGCCACTTTATGGTTAATGAAGGCATTGTCTTGGGGCACAAAATCTCCGAGAGAGGTATTGAAGTTGATAAAGCTAAAGTTGATGTTATTGAAAAGATGCCATGTCCCAAGGACATAAAAGGTATAAGAAGTTTCCTTGGTCATGCCGGTTTTTATAGGAGGTTCATTAAGGACTTTTCTAAAATCTCTAGGCCTCTGACTAATTTATTGCAAAAAGATATTAATTTTGTCTTTGATGATGATTGTGTAGAAGCATTTGAAATACTTAAGAAAGCTTTGATCACTACACCTATTGTTCAGCCACCTGATTGGAATTTACCTTTTGAAATTATGTGTGATGCTAGTGATTATGCTGTAGGTGTTGTTCTAGGGCAAAGAGTTGATAAGAAATTGAATGTTATCCAGTATGCTAGTAAGACTCTTGATACTGCCCAGAGAAATTATGCTACTACTGAAAAAGAATTCTTAGCAGTTGTGTTTGCATGTGATAAGTTTAAACCTTATATTGTTGATTCCAAAGTTACTATTCACACTGATCATGCTGCTATTAAATATCTTATGGAATAGAAAGATGCTAAGCCTAGACTCATTAGATGGGTTCTCTTGCTCCAAGAATTTGACTTGCATATTATTGATAGAAAGGGAGCTGAGAACCCCGTTGCAGACAACTTGTCTAGGTTAGAGAATGTTCTTGATGACCCACTGCCTGTTGATGATAGCTTTCTTGATGAACAATTAGCGGTCATTAATGCTTCTCGTACTGCTCCTTGGTATGCTGATTATGCTAATTACATTATTGCTAAATTTATACCACCTAGTTTCACATACCAACAAAAGAAAAAGTTCTTCTATGATTTAAGACATTACTTCTGGGATGACCCACACCTTTATAAAGAAGGAGTAGATGCTGTTATTAGACGTTGTGTACCTGAGCATGAACAGGAACAGATCCTACGCAAGTGTCACTCCGAATCATATGGAGGACACCACGCTGGAGACAGCACTGCACATAAGGTATTGCAATCCGGTTTTTATTGGCCTACTCTCTTCAAAGATGCTCGTAAGTTAGTCTTGTCTTCTGATGAATGTCAAAGAATTGGTAACATTAGTAGACGTCAAGAAATGCCTATGAATTGTTCTCTTGTTATTGAACCGTTTGATGTTTGGGGCTTTGATTATATGGGACCTTTTCCTTCCTCTAATGGTTACACACATATTTTAGTTGCTGTTGATTACGTTACTAAGTGGGTAGAAGCTATTCCAACTAGTAGTGTTGATAATAACACTTCTATTAAAATGCTTAAAGAAGTTATTTTTCCGAGGTTTGGAGTCCCTAGATATCTTATCACTGATGGTGGTTCACATTTTATTCATGGTGCTTTCTGTAAGATTCTTGCTAAGTATGATGTTAATCATAGGATCGCATCTCCTTATCATCCGCAGTCTAGTGGTCAAGTAGAGTTGAGCAATAGAGAGATCAAATTAATTTTGCAAAAGACCGTGAATAGATCTAGAAAGAATTGGTCCAAAAAACTTGATGATGCATTATGGGCCTATAGAACTGCATACAAAAATCCTATGGGCATGTCTCCATATAAGATGGTTTATGGAAAAGCTTGTCATTTACCTCTAGAACTTGAACATAAATCATATTGGGCTATCAAAGAGCTCAACTATGACTTCAAACTTTCCGGTGAGAAGAGGTTGTTTGATATTAGCTCATTTGATGAATGGATAACCCAAGCCTATGAGAATGCCAAGCTATTCAAAGAAAAAGTCAAACGCTGGCATGACAAAAGGATACAAAAGTGTGAGTGTAAGTAGGTGATTATGTGTTATTATTCAACTCTCGTTTAAGATTTTTTGCAGGAAAACTTCTCTCTAAATGGGAAGGTCTTTACGTTATCGAGGAGGTCTATCATTCTGGTGCCATAAAAATCAACAAAGGCACAAGTTCGAGGGTGGTGAACGGTCAAAGAATTAAACATTATATCTCAGGTAATCCTATCAATGTTGAAACTAATATTACTGAAACCGTAACCCCGGAGGAATACATAAGGGACACTTTCCAGAACGTTCCAGACTCCGAAAAGGAATAGGTATGTGGTACGGTAAGTAAACCGACTCCAAAACAATTCTATTGACAATTTTTATCAGTTTTGGAATATTTAAGAATTTTAGAAAGAAAGAAGTAGTCCGGGAAGGACACGAGGGTGGAGGGTGCGCCCACCCCTACTGGGCACGCCCCTTGTCTCGTGGCCACCTCATGTGCCTCCCGGACTCCGTTTTCTTGCACGTTACGTATTTTTGTCGGTAAAAATTCATTATATAAACTCCCGAAGGTTTTGACCACCGTATTACGCAAATATCCTCTGTTTTCATTCGAGCTGTTCTGTTACAGATTTAGAGCAATATGTCATCTTAGGATTCGGAAGGAGAAAGCTATGTGGCTGATTACCTTGCAGACCCTAAGGTCTACGGGGACTTGGCGCGTGGTGGCTGGACCTCTGAAGAAGAGGAAGACTATGAACCTAAAGGAAAAGAAGAGATGAGTTCAGACGAAGACAAAGCCCCATTACCTCAGCCTGTAGACATACATGTGGAGTTTAAAAAGTCAAGCCTCCCTGATAAAGCAAAGAAGCCAAAGATCAAGTTTATCCCTTTTCATCTCTTGTAGGAAAATAAACAGGAATTGTGCAAAAGAGTATTAAGCCTTGAGCAGGAGATCGAGGACCTAAAAGAGCAAAATATTATACTCAAGCATAAATTGAGGAAGAAGCCATCATCATCACCACCTCCATCATCTCTGAGGACATAATTACATGGGTATGGGCACTCCCCTTGGCAACTGCCAAGCTTGGGGGAGGTGCCTCGGTATCGTATCACCATCACACTCCTATCTTTACTGTTTTATTTAGTTTGATCCTTTTAGTAGTATCTTGATTTAGTAGATTGAAGTTTTGATATCAAGTAGTTTTGAGTTTTGCTTTGTGATCTTTTTATGTAATCGAGTCCGTGAGCTATCTATAATAAAGATTAGTGTTGAGTCAAGGGCTTTGCTATCTTGCCATGATCTTGAGGAAGTAGAAAGAATAAAAGAGTTCATATTGATCTTATGGATAGTAATGACTTCACACATAGAAAGTATGAGGCATAAAAGTTGTCGAGAGTTGATAAACGTAGTTTTGGTCACCGTTGCAATTAATAGGAAGTAATAAGGAAAGAGAGGTTTCCCATACAAATATATTATCTTGGACATCTTTTGTGACTGGGAGCACTCATTAAGTATGACATGCTAAAAGAGTTGACATTAGACAAGGAAGACAATGTAATGGTTTATGTTTTCTCACATCTCAGTTAAAGTATATTGTCATTGACCTTCCAAACATGTTGAGCTTGCCTTTCCCCCTCATGCTAGCCAAATTCCTTGCACCAAGTAGAGATACTACTTGTGCTTCCAAATATTCTTAAACCCAGTTTTGTCATGAGATTCCACCATACCTACCTATTGATTGAGTAAGATCCTTCAAGTAAGTTGTCATCGGTGCAGGCAATAAAAATTGCTTTCTAAATATGCATGACTTATTAGTGCGGAGAAAATAAGCTTTATATGATCTTATTATGGAAGCAATAAAAGCGAAGGACTGCATAATAAAGGTCCATATACAAGCAGCAATATAAAGTGACGTTCTTTCGTACTAAGATTTTGTGTATCCAACCCTAAAAGCGCATGACAACCTCTGCTTCCCTATGCGAAGGGCCTATCTTTTACTTTATACTTGAGTAAAGGTGATCTTCACCTTTACCTTTTTCATTTTATCCTTTGGCAAGCTCCTCGTGTTCGAAAGATCATGATATATATATATATATATATATATATATATATCCAATTGGGTGTAAGTTAGCATGGACCATTATTGTTGACATCACCTAAAGGTGAATACGTTGGGAGGCAACACAATAAGCCCCTATCTTTCTCAGTGTCCGGTTGAAACTCCATAACCACAAGTATTGCGTGAGTGTTAGCAATTGTAGAAGACTACATGATAGTTGAGTATGTGGACTTGCTGAAAAGCTCTATTCCTGACTCTTTTTGATGTTATGATAAATTGCAATTGCTTTAATGACTGAGAATATAGTTTGTTAGCTTTCAATGAAGTTTCTGAACCATACTTGACATTGTGAATTGATTGTTTTTTTAAACGACATTGTGAATTGATTGTTACTTGAGCATAAGAAGTCATATGACAAAATCTATTTATGTTGTTGTTATAAGAATGATCGTGATGCCCTCATGTCCGTATTTTATTTTTATCGACACCTCCATCTCTAAACATGTGGACATATTTTTCGATTTCGGCTTCCGCTTGAGGACAAACGAGGTCTAGGCTTGGGGGAGTTGATACGTCCATTTTGCATCATGCTTTTATATCAATATTTATTGCATTATGGGCTGTTATTACACATTATATATCAATACTTATGGCTATTCTCTCTTATTTTATAAGGTTTACCATGAAGAGGGGAATGCCGACAGCTGGAATTCTGGCTGGAAAAGGAGCAAACATTGGAAATCTATTCTGCACTGCTCCAAAACTCTTGAAACTCAATGAAACTTATTTTTGGAATTAATAAGAATTATTGAGCGGAAGAAACACCTCAGGGGGCCCACACCCTGGACAGGAGGGTGGGGGCGCGCCCCTTGTCTCCTGGGCCCCCTGGTGGCCCTCCGGTGTCCATCTTCTGCTATATGAAGGCTTTTACCCTGGAAAAAATCGGGGGTAAGCTTACGGGACGAAACTCCGCCGCCACGAGGCGGAACCAATCTAGAGCTCCGGCAGAGCTGTTATGCCGGGGACACTTCCCTCCGGGAGGGGGAAATCATCACCATCGTCATCACCAACGATCCTCCCATCGGGAGAGGGTCAATCTCCATCAACATCTTCACCAGCACCATCTCCTCTGAAAACCCTATTTCATCTCTTGTATCCAATCTTGTATCCAAACCACAAATTGGTACCTGTGGGTTGCTAGTAGTGTTGATTACTCCTTGTAGTTGATTCTAATTGGTTTACTTGGTGGAAGATCATATGTTCAGATCCTTAATGCATATTATTACTCCTCTGATTATGAACATGAATATGCTTTGTGATTAGTTACGTTTGTTCCTGAGGACATGGGTGAAGTCTTGCTATTAGTAGTCATGTGAATTCGGTATTCGTTCGATATTTTGATGAGATGTATGTTGTCTTTCCTCTAGTGGTGTTATGTGAACGTCGACTACATGACACTTCACCATTATTTGGGCCTAAAGGAAGGCATTGGGAAGTAATAAGTATATGATGGGTTGCTAGAGTGACAGAAGCTTAAACCCTAGTTTATGTGTTGCTTCGTTAGGGGCTGATTTGGATCCATATGTTTAATGTTGTGGTTAGGTTTACCTTAATACTTCTTTTGTAGTTGCGGATGCTTGCAATAGGGGTTAATCATAGTGGGATGCTTGTCCATGTAAGGGCAGTACCCGAGCACTGGTCCACCCACATATCAATTTATCAAAGTACCGAACGCGAATCATATGAGCGTGATCAAAACTAGCTTGACGATAATTCCCATGTGTCCTCGGGAGCTCTTTTCTCATTATAAGAAATTGTCCAGGCTTATCATTTGCTACAAAAAGGATTGGGCCACCTTGCTGCACTTTATTTACTTATTTACTTGTTACTCGCTACAATTTATCTTATCACAAAACTATTTGTTACCTACAATTTCAGTGCTTGCAGAGAAAACCTTACTGAAAACCGCTTATCATTTCCTTCCGCTCCTCGTTGGGTTCGACACTCTTACTTATCGAAAGGACTACGATAGATCCCCTACACTTGTGGGTCATCAAGAAGCAATGAGTCTAAGTGCAGCATCTGAGACCTTCGGCTTTGGAGCCCTACTAAATAGCCTTGCAGGAGGTGAATAATACTCATAGGAATAAGCAGAAAAGTTCTTAGTTCTATGAACATAGCGGTTCAGGGAAACACGCTCATATTCATGGGTCTGAGTATGATTTTCCTGCAAAACATTGATGTTAGGGTGACTCATATGAGTCCTCGGTCTGTATGAAGCTTTTGGACCGTGTGAAGCCTTTGGTATGGGGTTTGTCTTCTTCACAAGTGGTGTCATGATGACATTCACTGGAAGATTCTCAAGACAACTTTTGGGTACCCATATCTTCTTCATAGGTGGCCCATTCCTGCAGTTAGTACCAATATACCTGGCAAACACTTCGCCATTCTGATTCTTAAACAGTTTATAGTTTGCATCAAAGGATTCATCAATGATAATAGGGTTAGCATAAGTGAAACCAGAGAAGGTGGATGGATCTACTGAAGGTTCCTTTGCAGCAACCCATGTGGTTTTGGGATACTGCTCAGGCTTCCAGTATGACCCATCAACATTCATTTTCCTCTCGAACCCAACACCCTCTTTCCTATGGTTTCGGTTCAAATCTGCTTCTTGAGGACATCACATAATGTCTGATGCCCTTTGAGACTTTTGTACATCCCTGTCTCAAGCAGTGTCTTCAACCTAGAATTCTCATCAGCAATAGTAGTGGTATCCTCAGCAGAGGGGTTAGTTACCACATCAGCAGTTGAAGATATTGCAACAGTAGCAGCAGTAGAACATTTAGAAACAGAGGCAGCGTTATCACGCTCAATGCATTTTAGGCATGGTGGTTCAAATCCTTCTTGAGCGGGACTGATATGTTGAGTGCAAGTGACTCGTTCTCCTTTTGAAGATCTTCATGAGCCGATCTCAATTTCTCAAGTTCCTGCTTCCTTTGAAGATAATCATAGGAAAGCTTTTCATGAGAAGTTGAGAGCGATTCATGTCGACCTTCAAGTTCCTGGTACTTAACATGAAGAATTTTAATATCTTCAATTAAGGACTGAGACTTGGTCATTTCCGTGTCCAACAGGTCATCGCTTTTGTCTAACAGTTTTTGAGTATGTTCTATAGCTTTCTGTTGTTCAGTTGCAATTTTAGCAAGTGTTTTGTAACTAGGTTTGGATTCACCATCAGAGTCATCTTCACTAGATGTTTGAAAGTAAGCATCGCGTGATTTTACCTTGGCACCATGTGCCATGAAGCAGTAGGTGGGAGGCGAGTCGTCCTTGTCATTATCATCAGCGTTGGTGACGGAGCCATTGTCTTCAGTGTTGAAGATGGACTTGGCGACGTAGGTTGTAGCTAGAGCCAGACTCGCAACACCAGAGTCAGACTCCACCTCCACCTCCTCAGAAGCAGACTCCTCCTCAGAATCCATTTCCTTGCAACAAAAGCACGAGCCTTGCCATATGAGCTCTTCTTGTGTGGTGAAGACTTGGAAGAAGACTTGGAAGAAGACTTTGAGGATTTCTTCTTCTTCTTGTCATCAGAATCATATTCTTTGCTCTTCTTATTCTTCTTCTCATTGTCCCATTGTGGACACTCAGAGATGTAGTGACCAGGTTTCTTGCACTTGTGGCAGGTTCTCTTCTTGTGGTCATAGGTAGAAGCTTCATCATTCCTCGAGCTGGACCATGAAGACTTTCTGAAGCCTTTCTTCTTGGTGAATTTCTGGAACTTCTTCACAAGCATAGCAAGCTCCTTTCCAATGTCTTCAGGATAACCAAAACTGCAGTCAGATTCTTCTTCAGATGAGGAAGCAGCAGCCTTTGCCTTCAAAGCGCGAGTTCGGCCATAGTTGGGGCCATAGATATCTCGTTTCTCAGATAGCTGGTACTCATGTGTGTTGAGCCTCTCAAGTATGTCAGACGGATCGAGGGTCTTGAAGTCAGGGCATTCTTGTATCATCAGGGCTAAGGTGTCAAATGAGCTATCAAGAGATCTCAGTAGTGTCTTCACTATTTCATGCTTGGTAATCTCAGTGGCGCCGAGTGCTTGGAGCTCATCTGTGATATCAGTGAGGTGATCAAATGTGAGCTGGACGTTCTCATTGTCGTGTCTCTTGAAGCGGTTGAAGAGGTTGTGGAGAGTACTGATCCGTTGATCTCGCTGTGTTGAGACGTCTTCATTGACCTTGGAGAGCCAGTCCCACACTAGCTTCGATGTTTCTAGAGCACTCACACGGCCATACTGTCCTTTGGTCAGATGACCACAGATGATGTTCTTGGCAGTAGAGTCCAGTTGAATGAACTTCTTGACATCAGCAGGGGTGACACCTTCACCAGTCTTGGGAACGCCGTTCTTGACGACATACCGTAGATCGACATCAATGGCTTCAAGATGCATGCGCATCCTATTCTTCCAGTAGGGATATTCAGTGCCATCGAAGATGGGGCATAGAGCGGAGACTTTGATTATCCCTGCAGTCGACATAGCTAAAACTCCAGGTGGTTAAACTGAATCACACAGAAAAATGGAGTACCTTGCTCTGATACCAATTGAAAGGGCTAGTTATCGACTAGAGGGGGGGTGAATAGGCGATTTTTATGAAAGTCTTCAAAACATGGAAGTTTCAAAGACAAACGATAAAAATGACACTATTCATATGCAGCGAAAGGTAGACTACACTAGACAAGCCATAGTCAAGTATTCAATGGAGTGGAAGGACGAAGACTATCAGCAGCTAGGCAGTATGGATCAAGATGGAAGATAGTATGAAACCAATCAGAACAAGTAGTCACACAATGAAGTCAAACAGATAAAGCAAGCAGGTAATGACTTCACGAAGACAAACTGTAAGTAAAGAGAAGTGAGAGATAGAACCAGTAGCTTCGGGAGGACAGAGATTTGTTCGACCAGTTCCAGTTGCTGTGACAATTGTACGTCTAGTTAGGGAGGCTGAGATTCAACTCAGAAGACCGCGTCTTCACCTTATTCCCCTTGAGCTAAGGACACCTAGTCCCCGCCCAATCACTCTGGTAAGTCTTCAAGGCAGACTTCCAAACCTTCACAGACTTCATTCACCGGCAATCCACAATGACTCTTAGATGCTCAGAATGTGACGCCTAACCGGCTGGAGGATTCACAGTCGTCAAGTGTAACAAGTCTTCAGATCACGCAGACAGAAAGACTTCAGTGATGCCAAACACTCTTTGGGCTCTGGGTGGTTTGATCTTTGTCCTTGCAAGGAATCTCTCTCAAAAGCTTCAGCAGTGGGTTGCTCTCAAACGACAAAAGCCGTGTACTAACTCTAAGCAGCCACCAGTTTATCGTGCAGGGGGTGGGCTATTTATAGCCACTGGGCAACCCGGCCTGATTTGTCCGAAATGACCCTGGGTCATTAAGGAACTGACACGTGTCACAATGGTTAGATTTCAAACACACGCGGCAGCTTGACTTGGGCTACAAGTAAAGCTGACTCATCCGACTCTGGATAAGATTTGCTCTCATTGTCTTTGCTCGAAGACATAGGATTTGGTTGAGCATCACTTCAGTCACTCTGATTTTGTTCACTTCGACCCCACTTAACAGTGAGGTGGTTCCTATGACTCAACAAAGAAGAAAAGGAAACAAAGAAACAACTAAGTCTTCGCGCTCCATAGTCTTCACTCGATGTCTTCTCATGTCATAGTCTTCAACGTGAATAGCTCCACAGACCGCCATTGTCTTCAATGTCTTCACATATTTTTAGGGGTCATCTCTGGTAGGTAAACCGAATCAATGATGGGCTACTACCTGTGTTATCCTACAATTCTCACAAACACATTAGTCCATCAACCAGGTTTGTCGTTAATACTCCAAAACCAACTAGGGGTGGCACTAGATGTACTTACAATAACTTTCAAGTTGAAAATCGAAATTAAGATATGCTTCCATCATTGGAACCTAAGTGACATGCTCTTTGAAACTAGATCCCGTATGGGTATGTTTTGACAAAAATTATTGTGTGTAATTTAATCCCCAATAGGTGCAATTGCCTAGTACTAGATGTGCAACTATCTGAGAGTCAATGTGCAATTTTCTCCCTACCCATGGACCTGTAGTTTTCACTGAGGACACCTCCACCCCCGATCTACCATCTAACAGTGAGACGTACAACTTTTGTCTGTTGCCTATGCCAACTGATTAGTAGTTGATGTGCAATTCCCGCTGTTCGTTGATGTGTGGATTTCGCTATTTTCGCCTCGGCCAACTACCTAACAGTGGATGTGCAACTTTGAATACTTCCCCGGCCAACTGTCTAACAGTGATGTGCAATTTTTTCCTGTATCCCATTGATATGTAGTTTTCCTTGCTAGGACCCATCCGAACACCCTTGTTAGTGAGATGGGCCACTTTAGCATCCCATATGCCTGCATCTTTTTAGTACCCCCTGGATGTGCAATTTTCACCATCCAACTATTCATGTTAGTGAGATGTGCGACTTCGTCTGTTGCCCCGACCAACTGCCTAGCAAGCTACATGCAACTCCATATATTACCCCTGCAACTGAAACTACACATCCACAAGTAGAAAAGAGGAAGGAGCTACGCATCGACTACTAGAAAGTCGGCTGGAACAACAAACTAAATTGCACATATTGCTAGTAAGGTGGGTGAGGCAACGTGTGCATGAAAAATTACACATCCACGAGTAGCGAGGGGTTTGCACATCGACTACTAGGCAGTTGGCCTAGGCAGTAGACTACTTGCACATTATAAAAAAGTTGGTTGTCATAGTTGTTAAGTTGCAACCTCATAGCTAGGAAGTTGGACCATGCAGCTCTAAAATTTAGTTTTGTAAAAAAAATTTGCATCATGCAATATTAAAGTTGCATCATTCAGTAATAGAGTTGCATCATATAACACCAAAGTTGGCATAAATTTTTTGTCAAAATATAGCTATGCAGGATCTAGTTTCAAAGATATCTCCGTACGGATTTCAACAGTGAAAATGTGAATTCGGACACACGGTTCAAAAGATATGACTTAGAAAAACCTAAAACAAATGCACGTAGATCTGTTCTTTCTAAATTAAAGTGACTAGTGTGAAGACATTTATTGCCACAGTGTACATGCGCTAGTAGACAAATCTTTGTACACATGCATGTGATGTTCAGCCCGGCTCGCAACCACGAACAAGCGCGCGCACTAATAAGTACTTAGGAACAATAAAAGGGGCTATTGCTTACCAATGTCATATTTTTTTTGAGGATCTTACTAATGCCACATATAACTGATAAAAGAATGTTTCACACAGGGGAATCCCCCAGCTGGGCCGGCCCATGCAGTAGGGACCTCTATACTACGCTCTGCATGCTGGGAGAAGATGTAGCGCTCCCGTTTGGGCCAGCCCAATATCCGGGCAGCCTGTTTTCTAAATTTCGTTTTTTAGTTTTTATTTTCCTTTTCGTTTTCTCTTTTTCTACTTTAAAAATTCGGGAATTCAAAAAGTTTTAAAAATTTAAGTACATGAGAATTTTTAAGTAAAATGTTTAATAAATAATAAAATGTTTGCGAATTCAAAACATGTTCGTTATTTTGTACAAAATGTTTGCTTATTAAAAAAGTTCGAAATTTTGAAATGAACATTCAAGACATCAAAATGATCATGATTTGTAGAAAGTTCGTGTATTGAAAGTGTTAATGCAATAGAAAAAACTTTGCCAATTCATAAAAATTTCAAAATACTTTTTTTCGTTCATAAACTGTTTGCTGATTCAAAAAATGACCATGCATTTCAAAAAATGTTAGTTAAATAAAAAAATGTTCATAAATCTTTCCATCAATTTCCCAAAAAGTAAGTTGATCCTAGAAATGTTCATCGATTCAAAAGAAAAAAAACAAAAATATGTTCAAACTTTTTGAAAAACTGTTTTCAAATAGCATAAAATGTTCATGAATCCAAAAATGTTTTTGATTTTAGAAAATGTACGAAAATTTGTGATCTAAGGGATGATTGATTTGAGATTATGAGCTGTTTGATTCATTAGCCAACTCAGCAGTTGTTAGGACTCAAGGTGTTTGTTTGATTTAAGGTTATGAGTAGCTTGAAAATTGTGTCTAATTGGCTTAATATCTTGTTCGGCAAACATTAACCTAGTCTATGATGTGTAGCTGGTTTGTTAATAAGGGCTCGTTTCTCCAACCTACAGGAGACTGCTCTCCGCTGGTTTTATTAAGAAATATATAGGGGTTGCCACCCACCCAATTCCGTTAACACTACTAACCCTCTGTAAAGAAATATAAGATCATTTAGATCATTATTTTAGTGATCTAAACGTTCTTATATTTTTTACAGAGGGGGTAGCAAGGTAGCTCGCGAGATGTGCGTGCAATGTTGTACTGTGTATTACTTTTGTAGAAAAAATTCTAGAATATATAATTAGTGAGTATTTTATAAAATATATGGTTACAATTTTTATGAACAAGTTAATTAGAATCAAACGAAATTCCAAAAAAATATTTTCTTTATCCAATAGTTATCACGTCTTACTTTCACTTAAAAGAAATTTATTTTAATATAAAATCAAGTGATATAATGCTTGTATCCATTCTATTTGGCCGGTAGTAATTGCTAAATTATTATGACATGTCAAACTACTGTGTAATTTTAATTAAAGCATTTGATTGATATTATACAATAAAAGACATGTTTATGATTGATAGAATAACCGAAATTTGACTCAGCTTGAAATTTGGATTCCTCTCAAGATTTGTGCTTTATTTTCGTTACACTTAAGTAAAAGATATTGATCCAAAAGGATAATATTTCATTTAATCTCAGACGATTAGGTTATAAACATACCCTAGAAGAAAATCTACTTATTCTTTCTAATGCATATGTTTGTCTTCAAATCCTCCCATCTCTAACTTCTGCACCTTTCCTGGGATAATTTTTTATTATATTTGATCCGTTTGTTAAAGAAGAAATACCTTATTTTCATATCCTATCACACTCCTGAATTACTTCCATTAAAAATGATATTATGTGCAATATATAACCTGACCAGTACATCTGTATTTCTTTATCAACCTTGGTTTGCAGGTAGCAATGGTGAAACTGATGTGGCATTACAGATTGATATATAAGATAGATAGATTTAATGTTGATCAAAAACTAAAAAATTCTCAAGTGTTAGTGAACTGACCTTATCCATCAAGATTTATGTTTTGATTGTATCAGGCGTAAATAATTCCTATTGTTTTCTTCCATTTATTAGTATGCCCTAGGGATCTAAAAGGCTGAGATTTTGTTCAATCTTAGTTGAATAAGTGATATTGTACCATTAAGGATTCATTTCAAGATTTTTGCTTTTATTTTCTTTCTTGTAAATTTGAAGTTTTGTTGATAAATTGTAAGCTAGATATACAGGAGACCGAGATTTTCCTTAACCTCGATCAAATTTGTTATAGATAGCCCATGAAACGTAATCTAGAAACTCTTTCACTCTTTCATGTATATCTTCTCTCAAAATCGACACCATCAGACATGCACATCTATCCCACAATATTTTATTCCACCAAACCTCTATATTTTAGAACAATAATCCCTTATCTGTATGAAGTTAACACTGTATTCCATTTCAGATGCCTCTTGTGCAAATTTATATATCTGAATTTCCCATTTGTCGTATGAATCTTGCAATATTATACATGAATTAGTATATGAAACCCCAATACTCTAAACCCGCTCCAATTAATCTAGCATGAAGGTTGTTGTTAGAGTACGTAATGGGCCTAATGGCTTGGGCTGGCGGTATAGCCCGTTAGTCTTAGGATTAATTAGAGATAAGGGTCGCTTGCTTAGGAGTCAAGTAAGCCTTACTTGAGAGTCAAGTAAACTTCTCTATATAAAGAGAGGAGATGTATCAATCTAATCAAGCAAGAATTAAGAAGGAAATCCCTTCTGTCTTGCCCGGCCGTGGGCAAAAAGGCCCTCGGCCGGCCTTCTCGCGCCCTCCTAGCAGCGCCATAACAATTTGGTATCAGCTAGCTTCGGTTCGATCATGTCTTCACCGCCGCCAAGCCCGTCTCTTCTGCTGCCGGTCACCTCGTCGCCTCTAGCGACTACCACGACCGTCGCGTCGCTCCTGCCCACGCCGGGATCCTCCGTCGCGCCCGTCCCCGCCGTCCTCACCCCGCAGGAGGTGTCCGGGGTGCTGTTGCGGGACCTAACGCAGGCGGTCCAGGAGATCCACATGTTCTTGGCCGGGTCCTACGGGTCGCACACGGCTGCGCCGTCCATCGCCACCACCGCGCCGCCGTGGCTGCCATGGCAGCCACCGCCCCAGGCGGCCTTCGCCATGCTCGCCGAGCCGCTGCAGCTGTCATCCATCACCACCACCGCCCAGCCCTGGCTGCAGTGGCCACCGTCGGTCAGCTCCGCCGCCCAGTATGGGACCCCCTACGATGGGACTGCGACGACCTCGTTCCCATCAGCGTCGCCACCATCCCAGGGCGTCCACATCCAGCAGATCAAGTCCCCGCCGTTGCCGTCTCCGCTTTCGTCTTGGATCGCTACCCGCCACGTGTCGGCGGCGGTGAGGCTGCAGGCTGCTGCACGCGGCCTCTTAGCGCGTCAGCGTGTGCGGGAGATGCGTGGTCTGCAGCTGCCGCTCCTCCGAGTTGCCCTTCACTGTGCAAAGGACATCGATCTTGTCCACTGCGTCGGGGATCTTGGGCATGCGCTTTCCCTATGGGCGGCGGGCATGTTGTTTTCCCCGCGGGCAGTGACCTTAAAGTCCGCGACATCAGCGGTGGGGGGTGCACCCCTTCTCGTCATTCTCCATCGCAAGCCCTCCACCCTTCCTTGTGCGGTGCAGACCAACAGCCGTCCGGCGAGAAGAAGGCAGGGTGTCACCGATAGGAGCGCACCGCATAGCACCACTGCTTTCCGCCGCCGGCTGCCGCGAGGGCGCCTCTGCAGGTCACTTTTGCGACCACTTCCAGGTGGACATACACATGCACTCCTTTGGTCCAGGTAGTGTCCATGGGATCTAGGTGGCTGTACACGTGCACGTCCGACATGCGGATGGTGTCCACCTTTTGTTGAGGGGTCCAAAATAAAGCGTCCCAGTCCATTTCAGGTTGAGAGTAATAAAACAAGCCGAGATTTAAAAGGCTTGTTTTTAGGTGTTAGGTTTGTGTTGCATCGAGTCATGGTTATAAGTTGGTTAAGCTGTAGCTCGAGGACAAGCTGCATGTCCAGATGTGGTATAGTGTTAGAGTACGTAATGGGACTAATGGGCTTGGGCTAGCGGTATAGCCCGTTAGTCTTAGGATTAATTAGAGATAAAGGTCGCTTGCTTAGGAGTCAAGTAAATCTTGCTTGGGAGTCAAGTAAACCTCTCTATATAAAGAAAGGAGATGTATCAAGAAATCCCTTTTCTCTTGCCCGGCCGTGGGCAAAAAGGCCCCTGGCCGGCCTTCTCGCGCCCTCCTTCTAGCAGCGCCATAACAGTTGTCGATGCTACTTCCTCACGCCCCGAGCCCGTACTCTAAACCCCGGCTAAAGAATTGTATATGAATATGATCTATGTCCTCTTGAATTTCCTTCAGGCTTCGCGTGTTATGTCAATAGATAATTTGAGTTGTGATGTGTTTGATTCCTACAGGCGGATATATTAACTGAGACATTCTACGATCTAACTTTATGTGACATGCCATTAAGAAGAAGAGGCAAGGGAACAGTGGCTTATGCGCGGTGGAGCTTGACATGCACAAAGCCTATGATCGAGTCGAGTGAAACTTTCTTAGGGATATGATGATCAAGTTGGGTTTTGACACGTTATGGGTGGAGATGATTACGGCATGCGTTACTTCGGTTAATTACAGGATTAGGTTCAACTCGGATGAAACAGAGGCATTTACCCCATCCAGGGGGCTCAGGCAAGGGGACCCGTTATCTCCTTACCTATTCTTGATATGTGCTAAAGGGTTATCCAGTCTACTAGCGCATGAAGAGGCGGTCGGTGGTATCCAAGGAATTAGGGTGTGCCGTAGTGCACCATCAGTTTCACACTTGTTATTTGCTAATGATTCCCTGATCCTGATGATGGCGGATATGTTGAATGACACGTCACTCAAGAATGCGCTGGACTTGTACTGTTCTAGCTCGGGTCAACTGGTAAGTGATGCAAAATCCAGTGTCTTTTTCAGTCCAAACACTTTGGTGGAGGTACGAGTAGAGGTTTGCACACAGCTTAATATAGTTTCAGAGGCTATTTCTGATAAGTATTTGGGACTACCGTCAAAGGTTGGAATCGACCGTAGTGACAGTTTTCAGTACCTGGTTGATAGAGTATGTGCGCTTATTAACAGTTGGATGTCAAAGATTCTCTCGATCAGTGGAAAGGAGATGTTACTGAAAGCAGTGGCGCAGGCGATCCCAGTCTATGCCATGTCTGTTTTTAATATCCCCAAAAATATTTGTAAGGCTATTTGCGATGCTATCGCTAGATATTGGTGGGGAGACACTCAAAACAAGAAGAAAATACACTGGAAAGCGTGGTGGAAGATGTGTATCCCGAAAAATGAAGGAGGCATGGGATTCCGGGATCTATACTGTTTCAATAGAGCCATGCTAGCTAAGCAATGTTGGCGGTTATTATCTGATCCGGATTCGTTATGTGCTCAAGTCCTACGAGCAAAGTATTACCCGGATGGGGATTTGATGAATACTACTCTGAAAAAAGGTGCATCTTTTACGTGGCAAAGTATCATGGCAGGTATGAAAACCTTCAAGGAAGGGGCGATCTGGCGGGTCGGGGATGGTGCATCCACTGACATTTGGAAGGATCAGTGGATTCCCACAAGCCATGATCGGAGGGTTATGACCCCAAGGGGGCATTGCTTGTTACAGAAAGTACAAGAACTGATTGATCCAATATCCGGAAGTTGGGATGAACAATTCTTAAGGGAAATTTTTTGGCCAGTGGATGCTGAAAGAATATTGCAGATACCACTATCATCTCATGGCCAATCTAATTTTATTTCATGGCATTTTTCAAAGTCCGGATGTTTCACGGTCCGGTCTGCTTATCACATCACTTGGAAATCTGAGTACAGAACATGGGCTCGGATGAATGTTGGAGCAGGAAGAGTGGATCCGCATCCGGTTTGGAAAGTCCTTTGGGACAGGACAGTGCCCCCTAAGGTAAATGTGTTTAACTGGAGAGTGCTACATGGGACTATACCATGCTATTGTACGCTATCAGATCGGCACCTATCTACTCCGGTGATTTGTCCAGTATGCGGCAATGAGCCAGAGGATCTGCGACATATGTTGTTTGCGTGCGAGAGAGCCAAGGCCGTGTGGAAGGAGCTGGGGCTGGAAACATCGATCGCGAATGCAGCAGCCCATGAGCGGTCGGGGTCGGTTATCCTGGAGACACTTCTCTGCTCTGAGCTACCAGGAGAGGTAAAACTACCAATTGATAATGGTGTGGAGACAGTTATGGTGACTGGATGGTATTTATGGTGGGGTCGTTGGAAGATCAGTCACCAGGAGAAGGTTGGTAGCCCGGTTCGTTCAGCTATGAGCATTTGTGCAATCGTGGCAAACTCACTGGCTGCAATGGCAAAGGAGCCTACGAAACAGATTAGATGGGTGAGACCAGCTAAAGGGGTGATTAAACTAAATGTTGACGCGAGCTATCATGTGGATGAGGGCGCGGGAGCAACTGGAGCTGTCTTACGAGATAGCTCAGGAGCTTTTATTGCTGCTTCTTGCTTCTTTCGACAGTATGCCATGGATGTTCCCTCTATGGAAGCGTTAGCACTTTTGCAAGGACTGCGATTGGCAGAGCATTTGGGTATTTATGCACTGGTTGTGGAGTCCGACTCACAGGAGATAGTACAAGCTATGAAGGATCCTTCGGAGTACCGTGCTTTGGCTGCGGTGGTGACAGATGATTGCCGACAGGTGTTGAGTTCTTTCGGCAGGGCGACGATTGTCCACTGTGCTAGGGAGAGTAATGGGGTAGCGCATTGGCTAGCCAGGACTAGTTATAGAAGGCAGTTAAATGAGGTCTGGCAAGAGCATCCCCCTGATTTCTTAATTCCCTCCCTTGTATCTGATATGATTATTGTGTAATAAAGGTCGCCAAAGTTCAAAAAAAAAAAACTTTATGTGACATGCATACATGTAAGATAGGCGTGACGTGTTCGTGTTGCCACATATTTGAAATGTCGTATGTTACATGACCAGGTTCACCAAATGGATTAATTATAACTACAGAATCGTAATGGTTTTTTATTCATTAGTTTAAAGAGGGTTCAACGGTCGTATTTTTTGATGATAATTTCTCGGTTCTATATCTTTTCTTTCACAATTTTGATGATGGATTAGCCATGATTTTTCCGGAAACACGTAGAAGATCTATTAGTTGTTGTGTTGTAATAAAAATATGATCCATAGATTGAAAGATAGATGTTTTAGTGACTCATCTGAATTCTTAGTAGTATGTCCATGTCGACCATATTGTGCCTTCAATATATTTGAGATAGATGTGAAAATTTCTAGCTTAGAGATACATTAATGGTGTAATCTTTAGCTATTTTCTCTCGGAATAATCAGTATGATTATTATGCGCAGTATGGACCATACGGTTGATTTAAAAAAAATAAACAATGTTGTATCAATGATTACATTTCCTATTAACAATGGATATATAAGGGATTTATTTTTCTTGCGCTAGTCTATAACTTTCAAACTATTTCGCGATGCAACAGGCAAACAATTCGCCATTTGAGTATCCTCCGGGCCCTCTCACATTCACCATCCGATCGGGTGTCAGGAGATGGGCGAACCACAGATCAATCTCTGGCATATAGGTCAAAAAAAAAAATTAGCGGTACATGCTAACTTGAGCACAACATTTTAGAAAATATGTTCTAAACATTTATGTGTTTTACTACTTGAAGTCAAGTTAGTAATATAGTCATTTTTGTTATAATTAGGTAGGATACGTATAAATCAGTTCGCAATTTGCCTCTGCCTGGTTAGCATCTTAAAATGTAGTTATCTTGATCCTTAGTCATATATTTCTTAACCGGAATGTCCTAGTTCAACAAATGCTCTAGCGATGCACATGCTTGTATTGGACAAAGACTCTCTACTTGCAAATCACATGTATGTAATTACACAATTCTATGGCGTGTGTCCTTTTGTTAAACTATAGCCTTTTAATTTATCTCTCACTATTAAAATTATCTTAATGATGTGGATTAACACGGTGTTCTGGAAATTACCTTATCATGCCTTTGCATATCATATAATTGAATCGATGGATAGACATGATGTTATTTGATAAGTTAACCATCTCTACTTTAAAAAAACAAGCATTTATTTAGGATTGATTATTTATGTTTTTTTTAGGATAGACGTGATGTCCTTTCTTTCAAATTCATGAAATTTTTTATTCGCACGGTTTTAGTGTAGGGACATTTTTTATGCGTTATGAACATTTCTTTCAAACTGTGCGAGCAATTCTTTATATTCCATGAACATGTAAACAAATATGTACATTTAAATACACATTAAATATTTTTCAAATAAATGGTGATCATTTATTGAATGCATGTTTGAACATTTTTATATATTCTTCCACGAACATTTGTAAGAGTTATGAATAGTTCTTAAATGGTATGACTATTTTTCAATGTCATGAAAATTTCTCGTAATTCAACCAGCCTAATCAGCCGGATGAGGGGAAGCTTTTCCCATTTTATTGTAACTAAAGTCTCAATTTTATGTTGGTCCCTTAAAATCCAGAGTGAATCATATTGTTTCATTGTGTGTCGGTGTACTTTAGGTTGTTTCATCCGGGTATATGTGTAAAATTTTGCAATAAAAATAGTTTATGCCGAGTTTCATTGCACAGAGGCCTGCACAATTCAGAGCCCATTGCATAGAGCAGGCCTACAAAGAGCAAAGGAAGGACCATGACCCATGATGGGGCATGACATTTTTAGGGTTTTACGATCGGGTTTCTTCCCTGAGAAAACACGACCGGGTTACATGCAACATGGCGATATTGCCGTCCCTTCAAAACAACAACAAAAAAAAACATGGCGAATTGCCGGCTAGGCTTGTCTAAACTCAATGCTATGTGACAGAAGGGCACGGCGCAGGCAGTACGATCCGCCGCCGCCATGGAAAGTCTTGCAAGAAAGAAAGCACGGCATCAGAACAGCGACAGCCCTGCTTCACCTGGCTCGGCAAGAATTGCACACGAGGAACCTTTGCAGGAGGATCATGGTGCCGATTGGATCAGCGAGCTACCTGATGAGATCCTGGTAGTCATCCTCTCCCGGTTGCCGATCCGACAGGCTGCTACCACGAGCTGCCTCGCCCGTAGATGGAGCAACCTCTGGAAGAGCGTCACCCACCTCTACCTCCACGCCCATACCGTCGGCGTCCGCACACTAGAAGGAGAAGAACCGTCCGGCGGCGAGGCACGAGCAGCCGAGTTCATACGGAAGGTGGACTCGATCCTGGACGCTCGTGCCGGTGTCGGCGCCGGTGTCCTCGAGTCGTTCTCCGTGTGGTCTTCCCATCTGACCCGCGCCCACGCCGCCGCGGTGGACAGTTGGTGGACCTTGCTCGCGGCGAGCGCCACCCGAGTGGAGCGCTTCGTGCTGCGGACTGCCAGGAAGTCAACCCGGGAAGCCATGGGGGGCGGCCACGTCGAGCCGTACGAGTTCCAGTTGGACAGCCTCGCCGCCGTGGCCTCACGGCTGAGAGAGGTGAGGCTCCAGAACTGCGGCCTGAGGCACTTGGTAGCCAACCCCTCCCCCTTCTCCTCGCTGGCGGTTGTCAAGCTGGAGTTCGTCCCAGCCACCGACCGGCAACTCCAGAGCCTGCTCGACGGGTGCGGCTCTCTGCGGGACCTTCTCATCCTGTGCTGCCACCGGATCACCGGGCTGCGCGTGGCGCACGCGCGGCTCCGGAAACTGCAGGTGGACTGCTGCAGAAACCTCGAGAGCATGCGATTCTGTGCGCCGGTGCTTCGCCGGCTCCGCTACGTCGGCTATCGGATCGCCATGGACTATGCGCATGCGCCGCTGCTCTGGAAGCTGCAGCTCATCTTGCTGCAGCAGGGCGACTCCCCGCTTGACTGCCTCGGCGACGCGCCTCGTCTCCCGAGGCTCAAGACTCTGTCCCTGCAGTTCCCCTCGCCTCTCGTCCCTACTCATCAGCTGCGGCGTCACGGCAGATTCGCCCGTCTGCGCACCCTCAGGCTCTTCCTCCACAATTATTCTTGGAGCGACAACATTGTTTCAGTGGCATATCTCCTTCAGGCCGCACCTTTTGTCCAAACCCTAGAGCTTGAGGTATCTATATATCTATCTTCTTTGTTCAAACCTGGAGCTAACCGTTACCAAGAAAGCGTCACTACCTGCATATACATACTGGCTTGGGGACTTCCGGAGTAATTGATATTTTGTTTATATTAATGTAAGAGCCCCGCTTCGGTACAACCCCCTTCTAAAACGTATAAAATGGCAATATAGTCTTTTCACGCTTCACCTATCCATGCGTTCGATACCCAAATACGACGCGCGTTCTGTTTGACTGATGTGCGATGATAGACGCTCATCGCTAGCCAATCCACCTGATGAGTTCGCTGTCCAATAAAGAAACGGCAGCTATAAGAATGACCACAACAACCGGCTTAGTATAGCGAACCATTTATTCCCAGTTTCTTTTTCTTTTTTCCTTTACTTTTTGTTTCTTTTTCCTATTCATGTTTCTTTTCAAAATTTTAATGCTCTTAATTTTGTTTAAAATTTCATAAATTTTTCTTTTTTTCCCAATTTTGTTCATAAATTGAAAAAATATCACATTTTCAGAAAGAGTAAAAGAAATTTAAAAAATGTTCGTGTCCTTAAAAGATTGTTCAGAATGATACAACATGAATTATTTTTGAAAACTATGAATAAAATTTTGAAAACCAACATTTTTTGGAAAACATGAACAACAATTGGAATTTTCGAACATTTTTTCAATAAGTCTAAGAAAAATAGAAACCAAAAAGGGTTATCGAATTTCCTCAAACATTTTGCTGAATTTTGAACAAAAAATTGAAAGCAGGATCTTTTGAAATTCCAAAGAAATTTGGAAAGTGCGAACGTTATTTGAAACTCCACGGACATTTTTTGAATATGTGAATAAATGTAGGAAAAAAGTGTACTTTTTTGAGTTTGTGAGAAAATTCTGTAAACTAGAACATTTTAAAAATTGTGAAACTTTTTGTAGGCAGCAACATTTTTTTAAGAGTAGAATACACCATAAGTCTTAGAAATATTCAGTGTGTATCATATTAGTCCGAATACTATGAAGATGCATATATGGGTCCTAAAAGTTTGCCAAGTGTGTTTTTTTGGACCTGAAACTGTAGGGTATGGACCCACAGCAAATTTTTATTCCATCACAAGGTTACAAATGTTTGCCAAGTGTGTTGTCCGCAGTCCTATCCACGCTGCATAAGTTTTGATTTGCACGGGGTGGGAGGTTGACTACTTTGATGTGACACAACAAATCTTGCATCAGAAGGATCAATATCCATGCCCCGCAGTCCTATCCACGTTGCATCAGTTTATCGGCCATTTATCCCAAAAGGGTCCGTTTGGGAGCAGCTCGTTACTCGACATCCCTTAAATGGCCCCAATTTTTTAATGGCCTTGCATGACAATTCAAGGCACCATGCCAAGTTTTTTGAGTTTTCGGCTATTCTTTCATTTTCTGGAGTTTTTTTGTTGGAAAATAGTCAATAAATGGTCGGACGTGATGCAACTTGCATATGGTGTCAGAATTCGTTCAAATCTGTCATGGATACCATGGGCAATCTCACTTGCTTGCAAAAGTTGGGGTCATTTCATGCATGTCAAAAAAGACAATGTTCATGGTAGGCGAGAAGGGTCCATTTGGGAGCACTTCATTTCTCAACATCTCTAAAATTGCTCCATTTGTTTCTTGGTATTGTATGACCAATTCAAGGCACCATGCCAATTTGTTTAAGTTTTCAACAAATCTTGCATTTTTCTGAAGTTTTCGTCGATAAATGGCTGGACATGACACAACTTGCATACAGTGTCCAAATTCGTTCAAACTTGGCATAGATGACTACCATGGGCATGCCCACATGCTTGCAAATGTTGAGGTCAGTTCATGCATGTAGGAAAATATACCATGTTCAACACAGGAACTCGCGAGTAGGCCAAAATGGTCCATTTGAGAGTCTGTTCTTGTTCGTGGCGCATGGGAAAATTTGACAAGTTTGAACACCTTTTCCAAAATTGGTAACAAATTTCCAACAATTGATGAATTTTTAACAAAAATTGGAAACAATGTACTATTTTAAGAAATTATCAACTTTTTTTAAGCACAAATATTTCTTAAATCGGTGAACAATATATTTGAAAACGTGATTTCTTTTCAAATTGCAAGAATATTTTTAAAATTCTTAAACCATTTTTTTGAACAAGTTTCGAAAAGAATAATAAAGTATGAAAGGAAAAAATTATCAAAAAAAAAGAGAATAAAGATAGAGAAAAACTATTTACGCGTTGGCCTAACTAGGCATTGACATCAATCGGGGGGAAACCCTATTTGACGCTTATTACGTCAAAGAATCGTTGTTTCCCACATACCCAATCGATACGAGTGAACATGAGCTAGTCCATTTTAATCTGTTTGTTGCCTCTGCAGATGCCAGTTTTGGGAAGCTCTAGAGAGTTCCAGGCCAGTTTTCACCGGTTTGGGAACGTTTAAGAAGGTTCATGAATTGCTTTTTTTCTGTTTTCAATGTCACAAAGTTTAAAAAATGTTCAACATATTTTTTTATTCAAACTTTTCAAAAGAGTTCACAAAATGGTTGTGTTTCAAAACACTTTAGAGTTTCAAAATTGTTTGTGTTTTCAAAAGAAATTCGAAATTATAAAATCTCTTTTTTTTAAAACAAATCGGAGTTCAAAAATGTGTTCCACATTTCGGAAAATTTGTCTGCACTTTCATAATTTTCTTTACAATTTCGAAAATATTCGCATTTAAAAAAAATCACATTCAGATTTCCAGAAAAAAGTTCAAATATGTCGCTGCTCATAGTTCTTAAATCTCTACGAAGTCATTTACCCATGAAAGCTCGCTCAACCTAGTGGTTCTGCTTATCTATCTATTTGCTGGAGGTCCTGGTTCGATTCCTTGATGTGGCAATTTGTTTTTAGGATTTTCCACTCTTTCACTATAAAACCACTATAGAAATAGCTCGTTGCTGGGCCGGCCCAGTTTACTGCGTTGTGTACAGTGGTGTATTTTGTAAAAGGACTATCCTACCCTTCTTTATGAAGGGGTATGGGCAGATCTGGTCTGTCAATGTGTTTAGGGGGGTTGTACCGAAGAACAAGTGTTAATGTATTCCCTTAATCCAAATTTGTAGGGCTCCTCCATCTCAAAAAAAAAATTTTGTAGGGCTCCATGTAACTATGTTGATATATCCTTCATATTATTAATATATTTCTTTTATTGAAAAATTGCAGGGTTTTGGTGATGAGCAATCTGCACCGCCGCCGCTGACGGAACTAAAGATCACATGGCCCGAAGGTTGCTTAGCCAACATGTTGCATACGGTATCCATCGGAGGGTTCAGAGGTGAGCCCGAGCTGGTAGAACTTGGCATGTTCCTTATGGAGAAGCTAGCACCGATGGTGCCATCTGCAAGGCGGGAACATGCAATAGGTGTTGTGTTGGCGAAGCTAGCACCGATGGTGCCATCGAAGGTGAAGTTCACTGCTTGCTAATGGGTCGCGGTTCGAGCAACGATGATACACGTACATATGGAGAGAGTGGTTTTCGTTACCATGCACAGGAGATACCGTGCATGGCTTAGCCGTTGATTCTTTTGTTTTTGGAAAATATATATGTGTCACTTTGTGCTTCATGTCACTTCCATCATCCTTATACTGTCAAATATGTATACACTTTATGCAATTATGTGCCATGTTTAGTGACGGAGCATCAGTTCAAGCAAGATAGGGTCGTGGCATGTCCAGTTTTCTGTAGCAAAGCAGGCCATGAGTGAAACAAATTTTGGCTAACATGCTGGTATAACCTAACAATTCACACATAACTTTCCCCCGCTTGTATCATCAAGAGTCTCAGACAGACAAAATGATATCTGGACCGCGCTGCTTCTGGATTTCCAGAAGCGAACAAATTGCCGCCCTGGGCATTTCTTCATGAATGTATGATACTCAATGCTAGTCAGGAGTAGTTCTTCATGAATGCATGATACTCAAGGCTAGTCAGGAATAGTTCTTCATGAATGTATGATACTCAAGGCTAGTCAGGAGTAGTTTTTCATGAATGTTTCTTGCCGACGGTAGAGGGCGTGGGCTACCATGTGACTTGTCCCACCAAAGCGGATGGATATGTTCACCCCTTCTTTAATATATGATATGCACACTCATGCGTATTTGAAAAGAAAAAAAAAACAAATTGCCGCCCTTGGCAGTTCCAACTCAATTTAGTTTGGTACATCTCTTATCGAAGATGTTGAAAGAAAGCAAGATGATTATCTACAATTACTTCTGAATCCAGTGCATACACCTCATGACAATGGTTTTTTCATGATTTAGAACAACTTGCATTACCTCAACATGCCTAATGCCTTCATTCAGATTTTTTGCCCATTCTATAGGCACTTTCCATATGTACACAGAGGTTTTCTTGACCATACATCATGTGTTTTGCGTGTTCAATCTGCCGGGCTGCCAGCTATCAAGTGTGTCCGCCTTACAACTAGAAATTTGGCATTCAAACCGTGCTGAAAAATGAATACTTAGATGAGTGTGTCCGGCTCCTTTCTAGTCGATCACTTGTAATGGATCATACGAAGGAGAATCGTTTCACCGAATGGATTATCCTTCTGTTAAAAAATGAAGTAGAAAGCTGCAGCCAAAGTGGAATTGTGGGATACTAAGCTAATGAATAATACTAATATTGTGTTAATAAACAGTCGCTTAACCTGTCCCGACATAGCTACCTACTTTTGATCCAGGTTTCGTAGCTACCCCTCTTGGCCAACAATTGTTGGAGGATCGACAAGATGCATATAAAGATCCAGTTGGAGGATCAACAAGATGCATACAAAGATCCTGTGATTATGTTAACCAATTAACTTGATTAATCTCAACCTGCCTACCTGCTGTTGATCTCAAAACTGCCCCTCTTTGTTTCAACGCAACTACCCATCTTCTCGTCTGCCTAGCTAGCTAGCCAACAACCTAAGGTAAGGATTAACAAGATGCACATAAAGATCATAGATCCAAGCAGCCTGTCATAGTTATTACTACGATGTATGAAAATTATGATATATCAACAAATGTAGCATGTCATTATGGAAAGAAAAATATTGTTCGTCGAACCTCAGGTGCAAGAATACGTACTGTTTATGGGGACTAAACTCTAAACACACATAGATTATCACTAGATATACCGTGCATGTCATGTTAATCAAACAGTCACAACTTCTGTCAGCATATGAGTTCTTGAGAAAGAAGGAAAGGTAAACCTAAATTCAACATAATTGTTTAAAGATCTTCATGGTGGAATCACAAGCTACTTAAGTAGCCTGATCGCTACTTGCTCATCCAACCTTACCCAAAACCGAATCACAGCAGCAAAAACCAAGACAGGGACGACCATACTCACCTCCAAAGTTAGCTGTGGTCTCCGGCATGGAGAAAACCGTAGCACTAGCTCTGCTGCTACTCTTCACTCTCCTGACCACGGCGCATCGGTTCGCGGATGGCCAGGCCTTCTGCCGGTCGCAGATCAGCCTCGCAAACGAGGCGTGCAGCCTGAGGACCTTCCCGGGGTCGAGGCCCCCCTACGTGCCCCGGCAGCTACTCAACGAAACCTCCACGTCGACGACACCCGGCAGCAAGGAGTACGAGCTTCGGACCCGGGACGACGACGACGACGACGATGACGATGAAGAAGGGGGAGAACACGAGGGGCGGCACCGGCGTCGACAGCGGCACCGCCACAGTGCCGACAACAGCGACCCGCGTGACACGGCCTGCTGCCGCCGGCTGATGGCCATCGACAACTCGTGCATCTGCCAGGCATCGGCGCGCCTGCCGGTGTTCATGACCTCGGTGTGGCACGTCATCAAGCTCACGCCGGTGGAGGGCTGCGAGGTCACCTTCGAGTGCCCTGGCGCCTTGTCACCGCTGGGCTGATCTCATTACATTGATCGATTGATTGCGATTATGTCTGCTACACCAAATCATCAGTTCACATTCCTTACACAGAGATTGAATTGATCCATATATATTGTAATAAAGATAGATTAACAGAAGTTGTACTATCATTGAGAAGAAGATATAAATTAGTACTACATCCTTAACTGAAGTCGGATCGATCGACTACATTGTATTTTATTTTCTCACTGTCATCCGGAACTAGCGAGCGACCAATCACCTGAACTGAAGTCCAATTTGTCATCCAAGGACGGCAAAGGCAGGTTGGCGAGATCAGCCACGGCGATGAGATCGTTGCTGGCCAGATCCTCCGCCAGGAATGGCTCGCCCATCTGCCGCTCATCAGCATACGGTAGCGCCTCATGGGGCATGACCACCGCCGGCAGTGACGGCGACAGCGGCGATGTCAAAGAAGACATGCACGGCGCTGACGACGGCACGGTCGCCCCAACATCTTGCTTCAGTCTCATCTCCGACTGATTCGACTCATCAGATACAGGATTGATCTTGTGGCTCAAGTCTGCAGGAGACGCCGACGCAATGGCAACCTGAACGTAGCCGCTTGACGAGAAGCGCGTCACAAAGTCATCGTACGCCGCTTTGGCCTCCGCCTCGGAAGGGAAGGTGCCGATCCATCAGCGGACGTTGAGGCGATGGCTCCGGAAGTCGGCCACCCACCGGCCGGGCTGTCTCTCATAGACTCCACGAAACTTTCTCAAGGGTGATTTAGCCACTTTGGCGCCGCGCATCCTCGGCACCGGCCGCCGGCGGCCGCTTAAGATTCGACTGGCTTGAAGAATGGTTAGGGTTTCTCTCGTGAGGAAGTTACGATAAGTGTCTCAAAACCCGGTACGCATCCGCGTTCTGAATTTGGCATCCTGGACCTGTTGTTGTTGCCTCACTGCATATTCATCGAGATGAGCATAGGCCCATCATGTTTCTCGCTCATGTGAACAACCATTAATAGGCCTGGATTGTGCGCCCCATTAACAGGTAGAGTATTTGTTCCTCAAAAAAAAAACAAGTAGAGTATTTTCTTCCTTCTTCTAAAAAAGAAAGAGAGTATTTATTTCGTTTTATTCTTACAAAAATCCTAATACAGTATTCATACAATCATATATAAACTATCTCATGATAAGGGAAATTTTAGTGTTTATCCAAAAGGTGTAATGTGTATTTAAAAATATTCATAAAATTATGACTTTATGTGTAATTGGTAAAGTGTTCTCACATTTTAAGTAGACGTTCATGTAATTAAAAAGTGCTCACCTGTTTTCGAAATGTTGATGTAATTTAGAAAAAACATTCACGCCTTTTTGAAAATGTTCATCTAATTTGGAAATAATACCATTTTGTAAATATTATTTTATTGTTAAAATATGTTTATATTTTAAAAAAATGAACAAAATGGGTAAACACAGAACTAAAAAGGGTAGACAGAAAACAAACCAAAAAAACGTGAAACTAGGATAAAACAACCGTGACAAACCAAACCCCTAGCACCGCCATTACTGGGAAACTATATGTAGACACTATATATCGCGCATTTGCGTCGTGTTTTTTTTTTTACTCACAAAGAGCGTACATTTGCGTCGTGTTTTGCCAGAGTTACTAGAAGATACTTCATCTGTAAGGAGAAAAATAGTACCATCCGCAATTCCTATTACATGCTTACAATGCAGAATTTTCAAGAATTGTGCACATCCATCATCGATTTTTGGCGGGCCATGTGCGGGGGTGTTCGTCAGTTTTTTTCACTTCTTTTCCTTTTTCTTCTAGTTTTTCTGTCATTCTTTTGTTTATTTGTTTTTTTTTCATTCGGGATTCCACTAGATATTTTTCTGTTCTTTTTCATGTTCAGTTTTTTTTCCTTTCTATGTTCTTTATACATTATTTTTTTTACAAAATATGCGATGAACATATTGAGAAACATGTGACGAACATACAAATCGCGATGAATATTTTCTCAAATATGTTACAGACAACTTTCAAATACGCAAGAATATATTTTGAACACATGAGTTACTTTGTATATACGAACATCTACGTTTTTCATTTGCTGCAATAATTTCCCCACTTTAATCCGCCTAACAAATAAACATATTTCCCATAAAAACTTTAGGACAGTAAAACTAGGCAACTTTCCAGATCACTTGTGGCCATAAAGATTCTGATCGTCAGATTTCGTGTTCCGGTTGTTTCTGGCGGATCCGGCTTGCCTGCTCCCTTTCCATGCTCTCATCCGTGCTTCCACTTCATTCTACGGCTATCCTTTTCCCTTTTTCTTTTCTAATCTAATCAACCCCCCCCCCCTGATTTTTAGGGGATGGGGCCGTGTCTTATTTTCTTCCAATCAAAACAAGCCACATAGGCGGGAGCACGGATGGGAGCATGGGAAGGGAGCAGGCAAGTCTCGTCCGTTTCTGGCTGTTAGATTGTTGGGTTACTTCGTGCTTTCTCGCTAAATGTGCCACGTCTTATAGGGCAGCTATTCCCATGGAAATTTCAAAGAACTCTTGCAAGCTGGGCCAGCCAATCGGATAAACCCCGCTGTGGAAAAGGTAGGCATAACGAGGCAAATTAGTAAATGTCTCTGTTACAATGTGGTTCATCCAATGAGCTTGGAGAAAGGTGACTCACGAATAACAATTTCAGAGCCCCACTCTCTGTCTTCAAGTCCATCCAACGATTTCTTGCAAAACTGGAGCTATTGCCAGTGAAGAGTGCTCTTGTAGAGGGACTAGTAACCGTCCCTCACGACCAAGGTAGGTCGCGCCATCTATTTGCAACAGACATAGAAAAGTTGATGGGGCAGTTGATCGAGCTGATAGCAGAGGTATAGTCAGTGCAATTTGCAAAGACGCCAATGATATGTTTCTTGGACCATCATCAGTCTTATTTGATGTCTGAGCATCATGCAACTTCGGAGATCATTGCCTACAGTGATACCTCACCTCTCACCTACAAGTGGAGGCCTCCACAGCCTGATCTATTCATATGCCCAGGTCCTGGACATCGGTCGTTTCCACTCACGTTGAGTCGGGAACCCCATCTGATGTACTGCTCAGGTCCACTATAGCAGCGCAGGCGGAACTCCTGGTGCGCGTTGGGAGCTTTCTGGAGCGAGCAGAGGCTGCTTTGGGAAAGCTCTCTCTTGTTCCGGCTGTGTTGCAATCCGCTCCTACGCCACGTCCTCCTAGTGAGGTCGATGTTGGTGGCTCAGTGGAGAACAGTGTTGCGGAGCTCTATGGTTGTTTCTCCCCTAGAGCTGTGGACAACTCGTCACCTTCGTCTGCCTTGCCTACTGTGTTGTCTACCGCTGAGGGCGGGACCATTGCCGTGGTTGTGCCTCCGGTGTTGCAGGTGATGCCCGAGCTTCAAATGGTATGTGCGAGCTCTGATTTGCCTCTATCAATGGAGCAAACGATGGTGGACACGCAAGCAACCACGAGTGAGGGACATGATTCAACTGTGACATGTGAGCAGAGTGAGGTGAACTCGCTTGGGCGCTCACATGTGATTTTGGCACCCGTTCCACCCCCGCCGACGGATACTTCGAATGCTCTCTTTGCAAAAGAGCTTTGTGACTTGCTCGCTAGTGTGGAGGCTATTAGTCCTGGAACTGGAAGGCAATTGCCTGCCTCCTGACAGGATCGACATTCAAGGGCAAATGCAAGAAGGCGAGCGATTGCCCTCGGACCGGTTTAGTGCAGGAGAAGTCACTAAGGTGCAAAAGCAAGAAGAGTGGTGTCATAGGTAAGGTGCCCGCGGCTGCTTAGTGGATGATTCTCGGTCCCTCGGCTCATCCTCGCGACTGGCCGTCCTCACGGGTTGGGTCGTCATTGTAGTTTTGGTGTGGTCCACTATCTTTTGTTGGGATGTTCTTGTTGGGTTCAATCGTGGTGTACAAGCGTCAGGAGTTATGTTTGTAGTATGTTGGGAGGATTTGGTGGGTTGCAGGTGTACTCATGGGGTCTCATGATTGGTGAGTAGTCTAATTGTGGTCTGATTGTATTGGTTTTAGCCCGGTTTTCCATAAATTAACTGGGCAATTCTCTTCTTCTTAATTAATCGATGAGGCAATTCTTTTGCCTCCATTTCAAAAAAAAAAATATGCCGTGTGCATCAATCATCATGTTGCATCTCCCCTCCCTTCCTTGCAACATACTCTCTTCATCTCATAATATAAGAGCGTTTTTGACACGTCAAAAACGCTCTTATATTATGGGATAGGGGGAAAACCCGTGATGCAGGTGGGTTTCGTGGCAGCGCTTCCCTTTTCCATGGGATATTCAGTGAAACTGTAGCTCCAATCCTTTGTAGTCGTGTCACCATTTTTCCTGGTCTTGTTGTGATGTATGCAAATTGATGGACAACTTACTTTTGTTGCCAGTTTGAACACAAAATCCAACGAACGTGCGTGCGTGCGAACACACGTCACACACGGAAACACACATAGGCACGCACATGTTACGTTACGTTTTGTTTTTGTTTTGAGCGATTGTTGCGTGCAACTGTTACGCTAGAAGCCGCAAAAAAAAAAATAACATATGCCCAAAGTATGGTGTCTCAAAAAAAAAGGCAAGAGGCAGGAAACCCTTCCAAAAAAAGGTAAGAGGCAGGAAAAGTTGACTGAAGCTAACCTTTTCTTCAGGCAATTTACAAATACCGAAAGTGGTGAATTAGTGGGTTTATGCCCGATAGGACATGACTAAAGAGGGCGTGTATTTGTAAACTACCCCTTCCGTTCCTAAATGTAAATCTTTCTAAAGATTTAAATATGTACTACATACGAAGCAACATGAGTGAATCTATACTTTAAACTACGTCTGTATACATCCATATGTAGTCCAAACTGAAATCTCTAAAAAGACTTATACGGAGTATTTAGGAGCGGAGGGAGTAATAACTTAGGTATTCTTAACTCCAAGTCACGACACGGAGTGTTCAACTCTTTATTCAATGAAAATTTAGAGGTTGTGTATTTAAAAAAACTGACTACAACTCGTCAATTTAAATCGGAACATATCTGTATTCGCTGCATATGATGATACGCAGAAACAATCTGTGGTTTGTGCTTGAAATGCAGTCAATCAGTATGCAATGATCGATAACAGTGATAACAGAGGGATTGCCACAAAGTACGGTTAAAACAGTTTATACTTCAACACGAATACCAGTGACAGGTTCTGCGAAAATGACAATCTAGGGTTGCATTGCAAGGCCTTGGTAACCTCAACAGTAAGTACGAGATTTGCGCTAAAATGATATTCAAAGATCGTCCTTCACACTGATGTTCAGAAGTTTAGCCAGCTCGCCATTTTCATATGCGTCAACAGTATCTGCATTTTCCCCATGAATGAAAATAGAAAACAAGGAGTCAGAATAGAACAAGAATTCACAAAAATCCTTGTTGTAACTGATCTTTGTACCAGAACACTACGTACCATCAGAGCCTCCCAAGTGCTTTCCTCGGATGAAAACCTGAGGAACAGTACGCCTGCCAACCATGTCGGATAAGGCGTCCTGGATTTCCCCACCATCCTCTGCATCACAACCAGAATAAATCTTTTCATTGAAAAAATTCCGTGAATTGTAAGCGATTTACGACATTTTCAGGATGTTGGTGTTTCCGGCCCAAGAGCCAACTTGTGGAGTATAGGGGACATAACAGCATAATATTGAAGGCAACATCTTTTACAGATAGATAAACAAAGAGCATGATCGCATACAGATAACTAGTGAGAATGGATGTACCTCGCTGATCAAGCTCGACGACATATGGGTCCTTCTTCAGTTCAAGTTCCTTAAACACAGCCTTCGCCCTTTTACAATACCTGCAAAAATTGAGTACTTAAACATACTGTTTCTTCTGACAGTACGAAAACACTGAAATGTGGTAAGTTGACAGTAGTTGGGTTCTGCAACTATGGGCAGCGGCGGAGCCAGGAACAGAGTAGATGTGGGGCTAAATTATGATAGGCAAAAAAATTCACCAAATAGTATCAAACAACACACAACATAGTAGAGCACATTACCACTGACACTAACATAAATCTCTAATCTCCAGATCAAACTCACCAATTGGTTTTCAAAGCCAGAGATCGGCAATAATTTCATCCATATTCACTCTATGCTCTGTTATTTAACAGCACAATGTGTGTGCATCTTTGTGTTAGAAACTTTTGCTAGTGCCTGTCATCTTTTGGGTATTATCTATCCACCCTATTCCTAGCAAATTATGAAATTACAAAAGACAAAACACAGTCTAATTAGAATTAAGCATGCATCCATCCAAAGATACACCAGTTTTCTAGTTACAATATATTTGGGGTTTCACAAGATGGAATAAAGAAGGATAAATTGACACACCACCCTAGGGTTGGCCTTTGCCGAATGGCTAAATTGGGGAACAGCTGGTTGGGGAGTTGATCGTACTATCAGTATCGCTGGAGCACCAGCGGGAATCGCTGATGGCCTGCTGCCTGATGCCTGGAAATTTATGGAGATTAGAAATTTGAGAGGGGAAAGACAAGAAGAAGCGCGAATCATAAATCTCTGGTCGTAGAGATGTACAGATCACTATATCATCGCTCCAGTAGGCCAGGTGGTGGTGCCATGGGGCGGCTGGTGCTGCACTTACACCTAATACGGTAATACGTACTCATTTACGCCACGGGCTGGACTGGTGCTACAGCCCGGGTAGCACCAGCCACAGCTCCGCTCCTGACTATGGGCATCATCATCAAAAAATTCATTATGCACATCATCTGACTACATCAGTGCCTTCCAGTTTCATATTATCTGACCATATCCCCGCATAGCCATGTGCTCTTCACAAGTGTTCGCGTTCAAGTATTCAACTTCACACAACCATTTAAGTTTAGCTTATTTCATTATACTTGCAAGAGTTCTGGTGAGCTGATCAGACTCGAGCTTGTACCGGACAAACTCAAAATGCTAACCTAATAAAGCATTCTAAAAGGAAAGTAGAGATCCAGATTCTCCTACATTATCTATGGCATGAAATCAGAGGCTCGCTAAAATGACTAAACCAGAAGAAACAGAACTTTTTCTGTTTCGGATAAAACAAGCAGTGTAAAAAAGTACTGCTACTTTCTTTCATCACCTAGTGTATCAAGAATTTTAAGAAAATAAAAACTTAGAACACCAACACCAGGCAAGGCCAGATAATATACCTCCCTGTTCAGTTCAGTACGAACAAGTCAACAACAAATAGCTGTTGCCTAAATCTTCATACAGTTCAAATTCCGGTTTTGAAGCAGATAGAGCCATGGCATGATTTAGAACAAATTTTCATGGGCTTGTCACTCAATGACAATGTAAATTCTCAGATCGGGCAGTATGATTCT